>NW_023010210.1:0-31725 GCF_902201215.1 Prunus dulcis
ACCAAGGAGCGCAAGAGGAAGATCGCGCAGGCAACTTATGTCTCCCAAGTCACAACAGGAGTACCAGTCATTGTGGATACACCCATCATTGGTTTCCAGAAGAAGGACTTGATCGGGCTTGACCTACCGCATAATGACGCGCTAGTCATCTGCATTCAAATTGAACAAGCTGTGATCGAGCGAATTCATGTGGATGAGGGCAGCGCAGCTAACATCCTGCAACTATCTGTCATCCAACAGATGGGATTGGAGCCCAAGATTAGCAAACTTGCCAGGTCGCTTACCGGCTTCAATGGGGCCACATCAATCACTGTTGGAACGATCGACCTTGACGTCCACTCACCCCTAGTGCTCTGCTCGCAAACCTTCATGGTCATCAACGAGATCTCCCCCTACAATGGAATCTTGGGCCGACCGTGGATCAGCAAGATCGAGGCCATCACATCTGCTCTACACCAGAAGATTCGATATCCCATCCCTGGAGGCGGAATCGGGCAGATCAATAGTGACCAAGCCATGGCAAGAAGATGCACAGCCCAAGGGCTCAAGAAGAGCAAGCAGTTGCAGTTCACACCAGTAATGCAAGCTGCTAACGAGGCACGAAGCGTTCCCAGCAAACAAGCAAGCTCGAGCGAGAAGAGAGTTGTTACCCCACAATAGCAATTAATGAGCCAGGATCAAGGCGAGGGAATCCGCCCGGAAGACTCCCCTGAAAAGGGTTGGAAGCCTGAGGATGACGTCGAGTTAGTATCCCCTGATCTTGGCCAGCCAGACAAAGAAGCGCAGATCGGCTCGTGCCAGAATCCAAACAAGAAGGATCGAGAGGAGGGAATCCGCCCGGAAGGCTCCCTTGAAGAAGGTTGGAAGCCTGAGGAAGACGTTAAGTTAGTACCCCTCGATCCTAACCAGCCAGACAAAGAAGCGCAGATCGGCTCGCTCCAGAATCCAAGCAAGAAGGATCGAGATGAGGGAATCCGCCCGGAAGGCTCCCTTGAAGAAGGTTGGAAGCCTGAGGAAGACGTTGAGTTAGTACCCCTCGATCCTAATCATCCAGATGAGAAACGAGGATCGGCTCGCGCCTAAGCCCAGACGAGAAGGTGGAGCTGACCATCTTCCTCCAAAACAGCAAAGAAATGTTCGCATGGTCACCATCTGACATGCCCGGCATCGACCCAGACATCATCTGCCACCGCCTCCATGTCAACCCTGCCAGCAAGCCCGTGGTGCAGAAGAGACGCAACTTCGCTCCCGAGCGAGTCGCGATCATTGAGGCCAAGGATCGACCAGCTCGTGGATTCAACTTCCGGCAACCAGCTGCTCAGCTTCATGGATGCCTACTCCAACTATAACCAAAGGCTCGTGAATAAGATTTTCAAGGAGCAAATCGGCAGAACCATGGAAGTCTACGTGGATGATATGCTGGTCAAAGCCCCCAAGCGTGGAGACCACCTCAAAAACCTCACCGAGGCATTCAGCCTGCTCCGCCAATACCGCATGAAGCTGAATCCAAGTAAATGCACGTTCGGTGTATCATCCGGCCGGTTCCTGGGGTACTTAGTCACACAACGAGGTATCGAGGCACACCCACGCCAAATTAAAGCCATCCTCGAGATGAAGTCACCTTCCACAGTGAAAGAAATACAAAGTCTGACGGGCAGAGCAGCAACTCTCAACCGATTCCTCTCAAAGTCTACCGACAAGTGCAGACCATTCTTCAAAGCTTTGAAGAAGGGGCAAAAAGACAAGTGGGACGAGGAGTGCGAGGTAGCTTTCCAGAGTCTAAAGACCTACCTTACTTCACCTCCCCTGCTCTCGAAGCCAGTTCCTGGTGAAGACTTGTTCGTGTACCTGGCAGTGTCGTACTCAGCCGTCAGCTCAGCTCTCATCCGAGAAGAACTTGGGGCCCAACATCCGATATTCTATACGTCAAAAGCTCTCCTCGATGCAGAGACTCGCTACCCAAAATTGGAGAAGCTCATTTTGGCCCTTGTCGTTTCCGCGAGAAAGCTGCGGCCTTATTACCAAGCTCACCGAGTCATCGTTATGACTGACTTTCCTTTGAGATCAATCCTCCACAGCCCTGATGCTTCTCAGCGGCTTATGAAGTGGGCAATAGAACTAAGCCAATACGACCTCCTCTACCGGCCAAAGACTGCTATAAAAGCCCATGCCTTAGCAGACTTTGTTGCAGAGTTCACACCATCAGCCGAAGAAGAGAAGCTGGTCAGCAAAAAGAAGGAAAGTTCGAGAGCAGACAAGACCTCCGCGGAACCTGACCAACCCAGAGACATGTGGCAGCTACGCGTAGATGGAGCGTCGAACCAGAAAGGAGCTGGAGTAGGTGTCGTCATCGTCACCCCGGATGGAACCCTGTTAGAGCAAGCTATCACACTTGGCTTCCCAGCTTCAAACAATGAGGCAGAGTACGAGGCATTGCTCGTTGGCTTGTGCTTGGCAAAGGAGCTATCAATCAAGAAGCTGGCCATCTACTCGGATTCTCAGCTGATCACAAGTCAAGCCTCAGGAGAATACATGGCGAAGCACCCAAGGATGATCTTGTACCTTGACAAAGTCTAAGAAGTTGTTGAAGGCGTTTCCTACCTTCACCATTCAACAGGTGCCCCGAGCAGAGAACGCACACGCAGATGCACTGGCAAGCTTAGGATCAGCACTGGATACCCAGTTCAGACGCTTCATCTCAGTCAAGCACCTTGACCAGCCTAGCATAGAAGAGGTAGAGCAGCCGGACCTGATGCAGATCGAGGAGGATCCTAGCTGGAAAAACCCCATCATTGACTATCTGGTGAATGAAAACTTGCCCAAGGAAAAGTCCGAGGCCAAGAAAACCTAGCAGAAGCATCCAACAAGATCGTGCTGGACTGCATCAAGAAAAGAATGGAAGGTGCATAAGGAAAATAGGTCGATCGTGATCTGCTTGAAGAAGAACTAGAAAAGGCCATTGCTCGAGTTGCAGCTCACCAGTAGTAGCTCACATTTTGCTATAATAAGAAGGTCATTGTTCGAGTTGCCACTTACTAGCAGCAGCTCACATCTTACCACAACAAGAAGGCCATTGTTCGAGCAGCAGCTAACATCTTGCCCCAATAAGAAGGCCATTGTTCGAGTTGCAGCTCACCAACAGTAGCTCACATCTTGCTATAATAAGAAGGTCATTGTTCGAGTGAGTTGCAGCTCACCAACAGTAGCTCACATCTTGCTATAATAAGAAGGTCATGGTTCGAGTTGCAACTTACTAGCAGCAGCTTACATCTTACCACAACAAGAAGGCCGTTGTTCGAGTGGCAGCTTACCAGCTTGACTCCAAGCAGGCGACAAGCCTCACCTCAATTGTAGACAAGCTACTCCTCGAAGCACAAACTCAATGGAGTCTTTTTCGAGCATTATGTCCCACAAATATTTATATGCAAGCAACAAGGCTTATCTCCATTGCAGACAAGCTGCTCCTCGAAGCACAAACTCAATGGAGTCTTTTTCGAGCATTATGTCCCCGACATACCCTCGCAGGCGACAAGGCTCACCTCCATCGTAGACAAGCTGCTTCTCGGAGCACAAACTCAATGGAGTCTTTTTCAAGAGCTATGTCCCCGACATACGCTCACAGGCGACAAGCCTCACCTCCATTGCAGACAAGCTGCTCCCCGGAGCACGAACTCAATGGAGTCTTTTTAAGAGCTATGTCCCCGACATACGCTCGTAGGCGACAAGCCTTACCTCCATTGCAGACAAGCTGCTCCCCGAAGCACGAACTCAATGGAGTCTTTTTTAAGAGCTATGTCCCCGACATACGCTCACAGGCGACAAGCCTTACCTCCATCGCAGAGAAGCTGCTCCCCGGAGCACGAACTCAATGGAGTCTTTTTTAAGAGCTATGTCCCCGACATACGCTCGTAGGCGACAAGCCTTACTTCCATTGCAGACAAGCTGCTCCCCGGAGCACGAACTCAATGGAGTCTTTTTTAAGAGCTATGTCCCCGACATACGCTCCTAGGCGACAAGCCTCACCTCCATTGCAGACAAGCTGCTCCCCGGAGCACGAACTCAATGGAGTCTTTTTTAAGAGCTATGTCCCCAACATACGCTCGTAGACGACAAGCCATACCTCCATTGCAGACAAGCTGCTCCCCAGAGCACGAACTCAATGGAGTCTCTTTTTCAAGCGCTATGTCCCTGATATACGCTCACAGGTGGCAAGCCATACCTCCATTGCAGACAAGCTGCTCCTCGGAGTACAAACTCAATGGAGTCTTTTCCAAGCGCTATGTCCCCGACATACGCACACAGGCAGCAAGCCTTACCTTCATTGCAGACAAGAGCACAAACTCAATGGAGTCATTTTCATGCGTTATGTCCCTGACATACACACACAAGCGACGAGCCTTCTCTCCATTGCAGGCAAGCTACTTCACAAGTACAAACTCAATGGAGTCTCTTTCAAGTGCTATGTCTCCGGATGCACACTTACAAGATACAATGAGAATTGAAGTTCGAAAGACAACTGAAAATTCCATAACAAAGCGGCCAATCAGCCAAGTTCAACAAGAAATAAGCCTCATTTTGCTCAACCGGCACCATCTGCTCAGCTGCCTGCTCCTCCGCATCTGCCCTAAACCTCATTAGCTGCACCACCTTTGGCGTTGTCTTCCTCCATTGCAGCTTCATCTGCCACCTGCTCTTCAACTGCTTCTACATTCACAGCATTGATCTGCTCACTTTGAGCAGCAAGTCGAGATAGAGCTACTCACCATCCTCATGTTCGAGAGGGCAACAAGGAAGAGCACCGTTCCTGCAATCCAAGTATCCCAGCTTGTATGCATTAGCAGAAATTTCATGCTTGGACGCCTCCGTGGCTTCAACATGAGTACCAAAATTGACCAGCAAAGCTGTCACCAACTCCTGGACCGGCAATTCGTGCAACTGAAGGACATTTTGCTCGAGCAGACGACTCTTTAGCTCTTTTGGCTGCAACTTGCAACATTGAGTTAGCCCCGCGCTTGACTGTTCGTGGCAAACGAGTCATGGTTGTAAGGCAGAGGTACAGTCCTCTCAGCTTGATTCCTAGATCAGCACAGACAACCAAACCTTGCTTCCCAGCAGCTTCCTTACATGGCAGATCACGGGTCTTAGGCAGTTCGGGCAGAGACTTGAGCAGAATATCCCAGACCTTATGCATGCTATTGACTTTCTTGTTGTTCGCGTTGACGAGGCGCTTGATCTCGGCAGATGAAAAAGGAGCAACTCCCATGGGGATCTTCTCAGCACATTAGACCCCCCATTAAAGAAGACTTGCTAGTGGCAGAAGGAGGAAGTTCGGTCGAGGACTCCACCTGCTCAGCTAGCAGATCATCTAGGCCCGAGCCATACAGCTTCCATCTTCCAACATCTCCGGCAGGGGGCAGACCACCAACCTCCTTTCGATGTTTGCTCAGCAACCAGCGCCATTCAAGGAACCTGATAGGGATGTTCAGAGCTTACTGAACCTTGGTCATGTTCGGGCTGAGATCGAGTTTCTTGCAGATGTCATTCTCTGCAAGCAGAAGATGGAAGTTAGTCAGATACACAACAAAGAATTCCATGGCAACTGTAGCATATCAAAAGGATGCAACTTACCATCACAGTAGGTGAGAAGAACGAGCGGACCGTCGCCAACCTTCTCTTCCTATCTGCCGCTGACTTTCAACACGTTCATGCTTCGCACATGATCGCCTTGACTCATACTGATCCTAGTTCATGGCACAAAAAGAAGAAGGAATTGAAGCAATTTGGATCAGCCACAAAAAAGACGACCCAAACTGCCACCTGCTCCAGCAGCAGATCGCGCACCTCCAGCCCAGTTACAGCTGGACAGCCCGAGTAAAAAGCCTCCTCCACGCAGGAGCCCAATTCAAAGAAGGAAGCCCAGTTGCAGTTGGATGGCCCAACGGTTAATCCACATCTCCTACATGCCGCCACACGCCACGCAGAAGCTGGGGGGCATTTGTGGGAACCTAATTAAATCAAAACCCTAGGTCAAATAATTCCTTCCATTTGGGGATTATTTGACCTAATTGGGAATTATTCAATTTAATTGGGGATTACCCAATGAAATAGAATATTACCTAATTGGGTCGAGAATTGATTTGATTCCTACCCCAATTCCGAATTAAATGGGGAGTTACCTAATTAAATTAGGAATTGAATTGATACCTACCACAATTAGGGATTTGATTTACCCTAATAAATCAAATCCCTAATTAATCAAATCAATTCCAAATCGGGGAGGAATAATTCCTTTCCATCTACGGAATTATTCCTCTGAAACCCTAGCCTCCGAGACCACTATAAAAGCATAGCCACACTCAAAGGTTAAGGTACGTCTAAATTCCTACTAAAACTCTGCAGAAATTATTTCTCAAAAACCCTAGCCACCTCCTCTCTTTCTCTCTCTCACACAAGGCTCCGGCCACCACACACGGCTCCGGCCACCCGGTTTTCCTTGAATTACCCTACCTAACTTAGGCATCGGAGGGCCTTTGGCCAACACCCCCCGGGTGTGGTCCTTTTACTCCGATCTGTTTTGCAGGGAGAAAGAGAGGCGGAGAAGACGAAGGAATCTTGGGCGAATATTCTCGTGGGGAAATTTGCTCCCACAACCTCCACACAAAATTGCTTTCATGTCCTCTTCAAGTACAAATCTCACAATAAAGAAACCATTTTCTAAATCAATTAGCTTAATTTATATTCTTAATTTATTAAATAAAAAAATAATGTATTTTCTCCTTTTATAACAAAAGGGGAAGGCTTGCAATATTCATATCATTCACTGATACTGATGATTTTATCAATTTCTACTTGAAAAGATAATGGGACTATTATTGTATTTTATTCCAAAGGATAGTCCCAAGTAGGACTATTTTTCGTAGTGACCCTTCATTAAGTATGAAGGTCCAAAGTCATCTTTTGTTAAGCGATAAGGACCAAGATCAACCTTCCATTTCCTAACATGGTCTGGCCAATGCCTGCAACGGACGAAAGGGGCACCTGGACGTAGTAAACATCCATTATCGGATCTTAATCGAGTCCTGAATTTACACTCGCAACCGGGCAACGAGTTTGGGACTTCAGAGCAGTTGGATGACCTGACTAGTAAGCCCAATGAGGAACCCCTGCCGGAACGAATTTCAATTCCCTTAATACTTCATTTTTTGGGTCAGCAACCTTCATGAGAATGTTGGCACAAAGACGAAAGTGAAGCTTCACTCTACGTTTCTGAGCCATGGAGTTCATGTACTTGAAACTCATCATCCAAGGGCCTTTTTATATTTTCATTCGAGATGATTCTATCAATTCAAGCAATTCCATAAAAGTTTAAAATCCGAATAAAAAATTTTATCGAGCAATTGCAACTAAAGAACGGAGTTATAGCTCGAAACTTGGGATATCACAAGCAAAACACGTTTAGCGAAATTTGAAGTTGAGGTAGTTACACTCACCCAAGTAGGTGAAGCGGCCTAAGTGTGTGTTCAGTGTAAACTTTAGTGCCAATTCTAGTTTGGTACCCTATGGTTGCACTCGTAATTAAGTATCACGTTCTTTCTAGTTTTTCAATTTTAATAATTAAGTATCACGTTTTTTCCAATTTTTTTCAATGCGGTTCCACCGTTAGGGTTTCCGTCAAATCTTCTATTAGTTGCCGACTTGCATTTATGAGTCCCACAATTTTGTTTTTGTTTTTTTATGTGTAATAAAATAATCATAGAATTTTTAAAAATCAATAAAAAATAAAAAAATTTATCTTTCTCCTTTCTCTATCTCTTTGTTTCTACCCCTACCCCTCCCAGATCCTGCATTGCCCCACCAGCCCAAATCTGGTGAGATTTTTTGGTACACTCAGATAAGAAGGAGAGGCAGAGCCCCACAAGTGATGGAGTGGAAGATGGCAGTGAAAACCAAACCAATCTTTTGATTTGGGAATTCACGCTCGCACGAGTCATGATCCACGTGCCATGCCAAATAAATATGCAATCTGTCATGCTAAGAGTTGAAATAAGCATTGGCTTTACGAGCCCAAGCTAATTATCCCGTCAAGCGTCATATTCCTCTTCAAAGCGACAAAATTCAAGCACGCCAAGCGACATGCAATGCCAAGGGAAAAATCATTATTATTACACCTAGCCACGCTGCAAGCTTAAGTGGGCCCAAGCCACGCAAATGCCTAGGGCTTGCTGAGTGGGTTGTGGTATGGATGGTAACGAGTTTTCATTAAGCCCATTGATGAGTCGAGAAATGGAAGTTTTGGGCTGCTTGGGAGCCCCAAAACTCAAGCTCATTTCTTGAGCCCAAATATGTGGGTAAGCATAAAAGA
Organism: Prunus dulcis; assembly: GCF_902201215.1. Classification (NCBI taxonomy): domain Eukaryota; kingdom Viridiplantae; phylum Streptophyta; class Magnoliopsida; order Rosales; family Rosaceae; genus Prunus; species Prunus dulcis. The sequence goes on from NW_023010210.1 coordinate 8,363, forward strand.
GAGAAGAATTAGCCCATAACTTTAGGAAATTAGCCCATTCTCTTAATGGACCACCCATCACCTTAGGAAGGCCCAAATAACCCAAGTGGCTTAAAAAATATCCAAAAAATCTCCAGCACATGGTTTGAAATGAAACCACGATAGAAAACCAGGAGATGTTTGTACGCTCAGGCCGCTGGGAGACTCCAGCACATGGCCAAAGACAAACCCAACAAAAGCCATCAGAAAAACCAAAGGGAATTCGTACATGTAGGAGGAATACCCATTAGGCAAAAGCTCTATCCATTCTCCTTTCCTCTGCGAGCTCTAATAAGGAAACTAAGAAGAAAAGCGGGTGGCGCCTCACCCACATGGAGAGGTCTAGCTGTGTAAAAATCTTGGAACCATAAGGGACTTGTTACCTATGTGCTCTGGTTAAGGGAATTTCACTAAATATGAGTGAATGGAAGAAAGTGAAGGAAAAGCAATGAGGATATCCGATAAGATTAAGGGGTCGAAGTGCCTATAAAAGGAGCCTTCTTCTACCCAGCAAAATCATCATTTAGAGTGCGACCAAGCTTTTTCAAGCAATTGAAAATTCACTCAAACCACATCTAGAGAGCAAGCTCCATCTCTCATATTTGAAACCTCTGCAATTTCGTGCCCTATTCCCCCATCTCCTCCCCTTTTCCCTTTTGTTAAATTATTCTAGAACCTTGATAGACTTTTCGTTAGGCTGTCGGAAACTACTCAACACACTCATTTTACTCTCATCTCCCTTTTTCTTCAACAAACACTCTTAGAATCCATTCCTCATTTCCTTGGAACCCCTGTTTTTCATAAGAACTCACAGCTCTCTCTCTGTTTATGCTTAACTCATGATTCCTTTCCTCCTATGCCACAAGCCTCTCATGCCATCTACCTGTAAGCAGTTGTTGTTTTTGTTGGTGAAGATAACCAGGATGCTTCCTAAGGCTTCACTACCCTTTCGAAGCATTCTTGGGGCCTAATTCTTGAACTTAGGCACATGGGGTAATATCACCTGTTTCTCTTTTCGGCAGCCCAAGCCCATTCGTCAGGCTATTGGAATAAAAAGACCCCCACAAATTGTATTATTTATTTCATATGAAGGCTATGTTGCACGAACACTTTACTAAGCTGAAGTGTTAAGAGTGTCGGACACTTATACATAACTTGGATATGCCTCGGACACGATCAAGACACTCCCCAAAATGGGTCAACCCATGGTCAAGACACGACAGGGATGATTTTGAAACTTCAAAAAAAAAAAAAAAAAGGGTCAAAACATAATTGTTGAAACTTTATTAGACAACATGACCATTTAAATTTTTTTTTTTTCAATTTTAAAAACTGGGGTTAAAATTGTATTTCAAAACTCTGTTATCCTTATACCTATTACCTCATCTTGCTCTCCCAACTTCCTCCATCTTTTTTCTTCTTTTCTCTCTCTTAATTTTCATTATATTTCCTTGAAATTTGGATTAACCACATACTTGGAGATTAGAATTTCTGATAATTTCTTCATCTTCTCAATTCATTTTTTCATTTTGTATTTAAATAAGGTTTTTCTTAGGGAAAATGAGTAATGCTAAATCTAATGAGAGCTCCTCCTCTTCTCATGCTCAATGCTCCTTTAGGCCATCTCCAACCCAAGGACCTAAACCCAAAATATCCCCCAAAACCTCTCCCAACCCAAGAAAATGAAGGACCCAAAATTTGGGAAAACTCAAATTTGGACCCAAATACCAGTTCACTTATTGCCCAGACCCAAAACTATCTAGTGGAGCCCACGCTGAGGTGGCAGAGCCCATGTGCATGAGAAAAACACTAGGACCCGCGCTGGGACCAGCTCTGATGGGCTTGTCTGTTGCCTATGCCACTGTCGGCACTAGGTGAGAGAGCCGTTGCAATTTGGCTGTCTCCTTTTATAAAATAAAAATAAAAATAATAATCAAATAGTATCTCTAAAAAGAGATTTGGCCCACATGCTGGCTTATTCCAGCTCAAAGAGACATTGCAATTCAAATCTTCTCTCTTTAAAAAAAATAAAAAAAATTTAATCTAATAGTAACTTTAAATTAACGATCTAAATTAAATCTAAGGTATTTTAATGATAAATAAAAAAAATCCAACGGCTGAAATTTAAATCCAACTGTCAAAATAATATTTTAAATTAATCTAGATCAGATCCAACCCCAAAACTCACTCCAAACTCTATAAATACCCATCCATTTCTCAAATAATCTACCAAAAATATTTTATCTATTTCTCAATTTATTTTTCCTTTGTCAATCTCATCAATCTCCTTTCATTCTTGTTGAAGATGTCCACAAAATCTCAAAGAGGTGTGAATTGGAGGCTCGAAGAAGATGAGGCATTGTGCAAAGGGTGGGTTTCTGTCAGTGAAGATGGGGCTATTGGCACCAATCAAGCAAGCAACACATTTTGGAAGCGTGTATATCAAAATTTTATGGAAAATAATCCGAGCATTAGTGGACCCGAGCGACGAACATATCAAGCCATTGCTTCTCGGTTCAAGACTATCAACCAACAGTGTTCTCATTGGAAGGCATGCTTGACTAAGGCCAATACGAACCCACGAAGTGGCTCAAATTTACATGATGTGGTAAGTAACCATTCTTATTAAAGCTTTAAATTTAAATTTGTAGTTAAATTTAAATTTGTAATTCTATTCAACTCCAAACTTAAATTTATTTTTTCATGTGTAGGACGTGCATGCGAAAACAATATTTCTTAATGATAATAAGCCTCCAAATAGGCCTTTCAAGTTGTACCATGCTTGGAAAATCTTAAAAGATTGCCCAAAGTGGAACGATATAAATGAGCCTCCCACACAACATTCTTTTGAAGCTAGTGCAAGTATGGTGAATTTGGATAACGTTGCAGACGAAATCACCATGCCTAGTCCAAGGCCTAAGGGGCGAGATAAACAAAAGGCTCCAAAAAAAAAAGAAAAAAGGAAGATGGCTGACCCTTCTCAACAAAAAAAGGATAAGTACTTGGAAACATTGGTGGAGCAAGGTATTGCTTTCGAGGATGATAGGAGACGAAAGCTCAACATATTGGACAAGTTTGTCCAAGATCAAGCATATGCTTATGCGTATCAGAAGCAACAAGATAAGGAAGCCCAAGAACAAAAAGTAATGTCCATGGACGTGTCCAAATTTACTCCAAGAAAGAAGAAGTATTGGGGGGATAAATAAGATGAAATTATGCAAGAATATGCAGGGGGTCAACAGTCTACCGTTAATCCTGAAGATAACTCAGGGGACTATTATCCAAGCCCCCACGATGGTGCTTATTAGTTTATTCCTATTGGCATTCATGTATGGTGAATTTGAAGTATTGTGTGTTTTCTTTTAGAATTATGTTGTGTTTTCTTTTGAAATAAAATTATATTTGTGGAATTTTAATTATTTTAGGTCAAATTGTTCAAAAAATTTAATTATGAAGTTATTCAAAAAGATTGAATGAAGAAAAGTTATCCATAAAAACAAAATTAGACTTAAACCATTCTTAAACAATTTAATAAAGTTGCGGACTTAAAATTTGAGTTTGGAGCGTTGGGAGAAAATACAATTTGAGTCCGGCAAAACCCAAATAGTCACTTTTTGGAGGGGAAAAATTTGGGTTTAGCCCCTCATGGGCTGGAGAAGGCCTTATGGAAGTATGCTTGACTCAAATAAGAATAGTAGAGGAGGAAACATTAGTTTGAAGTGTCATTATTGTCAATTCAACTTTGAATAGGCATACTCTATGGTGAAGCTTCATTTGTTAAAAATTAAAGGAGGTTGGATTAGAGCTTACAACAAAGTTACACAAAATAATTTATCGAAAATGCAACGGTTGCTAGATGCGACAAAATTGAGGGTAAAACTTCCCAAGCTAGAACTATTTCTTTGCCCACATCAAGCAAAGCCGGTTCTTTACCATTTGAATTTTTATAATTTGGTGCTAAGGATGAAGGAGTTTGTGAACCAAAGAATATGAAGGGAAGTGGACCTCTTGAGGAAGCCTTCCACTTCGATTGGATGATCTAATTACAAGAATGTTTTACACAAGTGGCTTGTCATTCAACCTTGCAAGGAACCTATACTCTATCGAAGCCTTTGGTAAGGCTTGTTTTCACCCCTTCCGGATTATCGCCCCCCTAGTTTTAATGAATTGCAAACTACACTTTTCGAAATTAAAAAAAAGAAGAGGAGTCATGTTAGGATAAAATTAGAGTCGATAAACAATAAATGGAAAGATAAAGGTGCAAGTGTGTTTAGTAATGGATGGTTGGATTCACAAAGAATACATCATTAACCACCAATTGATGTTACATTAATTGTCATTCAAATGAAGCTTCTTTCAATTGCCAATAAACACTTGGCTTCTGTGAGAGCGATTTTCGTCTCCAAAGAATATTCGTTTGAAGATTCCATCTTCCTCTTCGCTTCTCTTTCTCCCTGCAAAACAATGTAGAGTTTCATACATAAGTTTAGAATTTTCTCAAGCCTTGATGTAGCCATGTCCTTATAGGAGCCTTGGAGGCTAGGGTTTCAGAAGAATAATTCCATAAATGGAAATGAATTATTCTTCCCCAATTTGGAGAGATTGATTTAACTAGGGATTTGATTTTTAATCAAATCCCCAATTAGGGTAAGAATCAAATAATTCCCAAATTGATTGACTTAATTATTTGACCTAGGATCCGTAGATATTTTGCTTCCACAAATGCCCCCCAGCTTCTGCATGGCGTGTGGTGACATGGAGGATATTTGAATTAATTGTTGGGTTGTCCAGCTGTAACTGAGCTTCCTTCTGTGACTTGGGCTCTTGAGTGAAAGAGGTCTTTGACTTGCTAATCTTTTGACAATAAAAGTCAGGGCGATCATGTGTGGAACACTAACATGCTGGACGTCATCAGCAAATGGGAAGGGAGGTCGGTGACGGTCCGCTCGTTCCTCTCACCTACTGTGATGGTAAGTTGTACCCCTTTGATCTACTATAGTCTTTCTGAAACTTTGATGTGTATCTGACTGATTTTCGTCTTCTGCTTGCAGAGAATGATTTCTACAACAAGATCGATCTCGGCCCTGGACATGACCAAGGTTCAGCAAGCTCTAAACATCCCTATCAAGTTCTGTGAATGACGTTGGTTGCTGAGAAAACATCAAAAAGAGGTTGGTGGTCTGCCCCCTGTTGAAGATGTTTGAAGATGCAAGATGTATGGCTCGGACCAAGATGATTTGCTAGCTGAGTAGGAGGAGTCCTTGACCGAACTTCCTCATTTTGCCACAGGCAAGTCTTCCAAAATAGAGGGTCTCGTGTGCTGAGAAGATCTCCATGGGAGTTGCTCCTTCGTCATCTGCCAAGATCAAGCGCCTTGTCAACACAAACAACAAGAATGTCAATAGCACGCCGAAGGTTCAGGATATTCTACCCAGGTTTCAGCCCGAACTGCCCAAAATCTGTGATCTGCCATGTAAGGAGACTGTTAAGAAGTAGCGTTTAGGTCGTCTGCGCCTATCCGAGGATCAAAGTGAGAGGACTGTACCTCTGTCCAGCAATCGCGACTCGTCTGCGAAGCCACGAACAGTTAAGCATGGAGCTGACTCAACATTGCAAGTTACTGCCAAGAGAGCTAAAGAGTCGTCTGCTCGAGCAAAGAGTCATTCAGTTGAGCGAACTTCCAATTCGGGAGTTAGTGATAGCTCTGATGGTCAAGTTTGCCACTCATGTTGAAGCCATGGGGGTGTCCAAGCATGAGATTGCTACTAATACGTATAAGCTGGGATACTTAGACTACAGGAACAGTGCTCCTCCTTGTTGCCCTCTCGAACATAAAGATCAATGTTATGGATATAGAAATGAGCAGATCAATGTTATAGATGTAGAAGAAGTTAAAGAGCAGGTAGTTGATAAAGCTGTAATGAAGGAAGACAACGCCAAAAGTGGTGCAGCTAATGAGGTTAGGGCAGATGCGGAGGAGCAGGCAGTTGGGGCTACTGAGCAGATGGTGCCGATTGAGCAGAATGACTCTGTTGTCAGTGCGGTTGATCAGAAGGTAGCTGAGGATGTGATCGACTAAGGGTCATCTGCTGAAGTTTCCTAGTAGATGTAGTCCTTTTTTGCTATTTTTAAACATTGTAAATTTTTTTAAAAGTAAGTGGTCTTTAGTAGACCACCTTATTTTTTGTTGAACTTAGTTGCTTGGTTGCTTGGCCACTGTGCTATGGAATTTCAGTTGTCTTTCAAATGTCAATTCGCATTGTATATTGTAAGTGTATGTCCAGAGACATAGCACTCGAAAGAGACTCCATTAAGTTTGTACTTGGAAGTAGCTTGCCTTCTATGGAGGTAGGCTTGTCGCCTGCTTACATATGTCGGGGACATAGCCCTTGAAAAAGACTTCATTGAGTTTGTATTCGGGAAGTTGCTTGCCTTCAATGGAGGTAAGGCTTATTGCCTGCGTGCGTATGTTGGGGACATAACGCTAAAAAAAGATGCCATTGAGTTTATACTCGGGAAGTAGATTGTCTTCAACGAAGGTAAGGTTGTTGCCTGCGTGTGTATGTAGGGACATAGCACTTGAAAATGACTCCATTGAGTTTGTACTCGGGAAGTAGCTTGCCTTCAATGCAGGTATGGCTTGTCGCCTACGTGCGTATATCAGGGACATAGCTCTCAAAAAAGGTTTCATTGAGTTTGTACTCGGAAGTACCTTGCCTTCAATGGAGGTAAGGTTGTCGCCTATATGCATATGTTGGGGACATAATGCTCGAAAAATGCTCTGTTAAAGAAGCTTGTACTCGAAAGTAACTCGTCTTCAATGGAGTTAAGGGAGGCTCATCGCCTGCTTGGAGCGGAGCTGGTAAGCTGCAAATCGAATAATGGCCTTTTTGTTGTAGTAAGATGTCAACTGCTGTTGGTATGCTGCAACTCGAACAATGGCCTTCTTGTTATAGTAAGATATCAGTTGCTGCTGGTATGCTGCAACTCGAACAATGGCATTCTCTCATTCTTCTTCAAGCAGATCAAGATTGACTTTCATCTGCTTGCAGTTCTAGTCAAGACTTTCCACCTCAATGCCCATGGAAGGAACTATGATGTGTGAAGGGATGATTGCTTCTGTCCTATAGGCCAGGGAAAAATGTGTCAATGGTCGATCTCCTTTTAGTTATGCGATAAGCCCATAACACTCCTGAGAGCCCTGCCCACAAACTGTGTAACATTGTCAATGACTATCGACAACGGGGAGCTAAATCAACAAATGATGTTCTTCCAGATAAACAGTTCGACATCTGTTTCCTTGGTAGATGATAAAGCCTCGGCCTCGATCCATTTGGTGAAGTAATCAGTGGTGACAATCATCATCTCCTTCTTGGCAGGTACCATCAGCATAGGTCCCACCAAGTCAATGACCCGCTGCATGAATGGCCATAGACTGTTCTGTGGAAGGTATACATCGGCTGGTCGGTTAGGGATTGGCTTATAGCGTTGGCATCAATCACATATTTGAGCATACTCCGTGGAGTCTTGGCACATGATAGACCAGGAATAGCCTATACTGAGAGTCTTCTAGGGAAGCGATCTGCCCCCAGCGTGATTCCCACATTCGTCGTCGTGTATTTTACAGAGAACCTCTAACGTTTGCGGGTACTTGATGCAGGTAAGATAAGGGCAAGAGTATGATCTGCGAACAAGCATATCATTTTTCATGTAGTATTTCGCAGTTTTCTGTTTGATTTTTTTGGCTTCAGACTTGTCCTTGGGCAAGTTTTCGTTAACTAAGTAGTCAATGATGAGGTCTTGCTAGCTAGGATCCTCGTTGATCTGCATCAAGTCCGGCTGCTCTACCTCTTCTATGTTTGGTTGGTCAAGGTGCTCGACGGGCATGGAGCGTCTAAACTGGGTATCCAGCGCTGATCCTAGGCTTGCCAGTGCTTTTGTGCGCGCATTCTCTGCTTGGGGCATTTAAGGTATGAAATGCCTTCAACAGCACTTAGACTTTGTCAACGTGCAAGATCATCCTTAGTGCTTCGCTATGTATTTTCCCAAGGCTTGATTTGTGATCAGCTAGGAATTTAAGTAGATTACCAACTTCTTGATAGCTCATTTGCCAAAGGGAAGTCATCTCGCAATGCCTCGTACTCTGCCTCATTGTTTGAGGTCGAGAAGCCAAGCATGATAGCTTACTCCAACAGGGTTCCATCCGGGGTGATGACGACAACGCCTGCTCTAGCTTCTTTTTGGTTTGAAGCTCCGTCTACACGTATCTGCCACACGTCTTGTCTGCTCTCGGACTTTCCTTCTTTTTACTGACCAGCTTATCTTCTTCGTCGATGAGGTGAATTCTGGGACAAAATCTGCTAAAGTCTAGGCTTTTATTGCAGTCTTTGGTCGTGCTCACCCGTTTTTTATTTGCTCCCGTGATGGTAGGGTAAAGTTCCCCATTGTCTTGAAATCCATTGATTGGTCAACAAGCCAACTTTCTTTTGTGCTCGAGCGTGCCACTGCTAGCAATGAAAATCCTAGCAGACTTCTTAAAAAATAGATAACTTGCGCCCCAAGTTACTGATTTCTAAACAAGCGATTGTGAATTTGGGTGAGGAATATCTCCCAAGTAAGTTCTTTTCTTGCCTCAGACTTGTGAGGACTTCACAATTTTTCACAGTACAAAATTTTTCGTTCTGACCAGAATAATGATAAGAAAGTGAACTGTTTTAGGCAGAACTGCCTTTTACAAAGCTCAAAACAGGGAAAACCAACTCTAAAAAAGACAAAATAGCGATGGACTTCATTTTCTTCCTAGATAGATGCATCTGATTCGGGCTGGACTGGGTATATCTGTGCTGGATTGGACTGTCAACACCTTCAACCGTCAAGTTTCAACTATAAATCGATACCAACGTTCGAGGTTGGCAGAGCTTTAATTTATTTCAAGCCTTAGAAGACTTTTGGCCCGGGCAGAATTGGAGCCTCCTCAGTCTGAAAGACGCAGAAGTGGCTGGATTTGCTGATTTACTGAGCCGGGGTTGCACTGTAGTACATGTTCTGCTTGATCAGGGCTCTCCATAAATTTGTTGAGGTTTTCATATTTGTAAAACCCGAACTCTGCTTGATTTGGCTTATGCTGAACCAAATTTGTAACGAGAGAAATTTCGCTTTGAATGAGTATTTCTCTGAAACTGAATTGAAGTCAGAGATTCTGGATTATAGCTGACTTTTTTTTTTTTTTTCTGTGGCTTCATAAGCTTTTGGTTGCTTCAGTGTTTTGAAGGTTTTTTAAGATCAAGTGATCATTTTGAATTTTTGTCATTGATTGATTTTTTTGGTTGTTGCCGTTGATCTGTTCACCTCCTTTCATATTTATGGAAAATGCTGGAGTGGGGCTTCTAATCTTTTATTAATGGGCGGCAAATTTTCCAAAAACAAGATCTTTTATTTTAAATGCAAAGGAAAAGGGAATTTATATGTTCTGGCTGAGAAGAACCATCAGTAGTCATTTTTCATGGAGGTATTTTCTTTGCTTTTTCCAAAAGAAGAACCAACTCTTCTTTGTTCCCTGTAAAGAGAATGAACACAATCTGCTATGATGGTCAGTTTGCTTTTCCTGTTGAACAACTCTCTCGTTCTCTACTTATCTCTTGAAAACAGAGCCTGCTTATCTCTTGGAAAGGTCATCTGTTTTGGTGCAGAGCTTATATATATATATATATATACACATATAAAATGGGATTCCGATCTTCTTCTTTTAGCTGAAAAAAATAGAGAAGTCTTTCTGTAAGACCTGCCTTCATTAATTTCCTATCAACTTCTCTGTAACAGTTGAAAATTTGACTTTTCAAAGCCAGGTAGTCACGTGGGGTTAGTCAATTTTTGGGGTAGAAATTAAATGGTGCAAAAAGGCTGGAACAGTCTATTTTAGTGGACAAAAACCCGTATGTTTAATCTCATGTCCCTTTCCTGAAAAAGAAATGGGATTGGGTGTGTTGAGAATTGGCCCAATCTTAAGAAAGGCTCTAGTGGCTGCCCAAAAATTGACATGGGCATTTTTGATTTTGGGCTCTTGATTCCAATTTGAACAAAAAGCCCGAACTTCTTCGATCCTGAGATTGTTTTGTCTTTCTGGGCCTCCAAAGTTGGGCTGGGCATGCAGATTTTTGGCCCAAACAATGTCCCATTGAATCTGAACTGCTTTGTGGAAACCGGTTTCCAATTGTTTTTAACGGTTCAACTTTGAATCAATTGGCCATTAATGTTGCGCGCCACTCTCTTCCGTTTCAACTAACCCATGTCTGCCACGTTTTGTCTACTGAACTAGACTTCATGGGAAACTGGGTTGTTATTAGCTAGTTACTAGCTAGCTATCATCAGATGACGTCTTGCTTTTCTCCTCCCATGATTTCGAGCCCCTTTTAAAAAAAATTCAAAATCCTCGGGTCCTGTGCATCAGAAAACCTATTTCTTCCACACTTTGAATTCTCTTAGAATCCTCAGAATTTCTTGCTTTTCCTATGACCCAACCTTGATCTCTTTTGTTTTTATTCCTTTTATTCCAATTTTAATCCCGAAAGATGGCCTCCCAAAAAACTCGTGTTGCTTCTTCCTCTTCTTATGTTCCTCTTGCTTTCGTCACTGGCGCAGGCGTTGATAAACACGCAATTGAAGTCCAGGGCAAGCTTCATCCTTTTGCCCAGAATGTTCTGGACAGGAATGTGTTACATTTGTTAGAGAACACTCTTGTTCTGGGGCCTCATTGGTTGGGTTCTGTCCTGGCTGAAATGGCAGATTTGATCAAAGAAGATGTTGAAGCTCCTCTATGCTTTCAAAGCTCTTCTGCCCTAGCTTCTCACACCTGGGTCAGCAAGAATCTAAGCCGCTCATTTCCCTCCAGTGAAGTGAGAAATAGCGTAGTGAAATAGGCAAACTAGATTGACAGGCTTCTTCTGAGGTATGGAGCTCACTGGAAGAGGGCTGGTCTTTATAATGCAATCCTTCAATCCAAGCAGTCCATCAATAGAGATGAAAATCTTCTGGCTGCTGCCCTTTGGTTCTGGAATTCTACCAGCAACACGTTCGATTTTCGTGTGGGTCCTATGACTCCAACTCTGCTAGACATGGCTCAGATGCAGTCGGTGATTACCATAGAAGGAAGAAATAGGAAAATATAAGGAAGCCCTTCACTATCTCTCTATCCACAATTAACCAGAACTGCTATTTCTCCAACTACTTGAAGAAATTCTGTACCGAGAAGGACAAGGATCAGCAGCACATGTTGTTCCTCTTGTACTAGCTGAACAGGTTTATTTTCCCAAATCGCTCGTCGGCAGTTCTGCTTGAGTACATGCATCTGGCAGAAGCCCTGCACAATCATACAGATGTGGGGCTTGGGCCCACAGTTCTGGCTCATCTGTTCAAGAATCTGCACACTACCACCTTGGTGAATCCTTTAAACTTGTCTGCTCTTGGTGTCTTTTAGATGATCCAGATCTGGCCACAAGTCTACTTCCCAAAGTTTAGATTTCTTGACATAGTTCTGCCTGAAGACCAAGTTCTGGCTCTTCCCCTGATGTCGGCAGAAGTGCCTAAGCGTTCCATTGAAAAGTATCTGATGTTCTTCTGGCACTGCACTAAGAGATTTGCAGCTCAGCGGCAGGTGATGATCAGAAGAACATATCCTTGGTTCCAGCCTCAATTCAGATTATTTGATAAAGAACCAGAGGAAGAAGTGGCCAAAATTGACTTCAGGAAGAAGTTCCTGAGTGTGACACTGCCAAGGGACCTACCTTTTGGAGGTGGGAAGCCTCCTAACTATCACTTGGGGGCAGAAATATACCATCCCAACTTCTGCGCAAGACAGCTTGGCTACCCTCAGCTTATTCCACTCAAATCCTACAGAATCTGCAATCGGGCCACTTCCTGGAGGGATTTGGATGATCTGGAAGTGCATAAGGATGCCAGATGTGCGGTGAACAAGATAAACAATAATGTAGATGCTCTTTATCCATCTTAGGAACCTAATTCGTGCAGTCCTGCGGAGTTCAATGCTTGGTGGAAATCCAGATTCCAAGGTCTGCCTGCCTCAAGTACTGCCCTCAAAGTGATTTTTGATGGCTGGATTTCTGGGTTGTTTATGCAGGGGAGGAAACCCGCAGATTCATGGTGCAGACCATTAAGGACATTAATGCTCAAGTCATAGAAGGTAGATCCCTAATTCTGCCTATTTTCCTTCACTTTTTCTGTATTTATTTTATCCTGCTCATGTGATGGTGTCTAACATCCTATTCTTTTTACACCAGATCCTTACATTACAAAGAACATTGGCAGTCAGGCTGGAGAAGTGATTGGTAAACTTCTGAATTCTGTCTTTTCAGTCTTTCTCTGCTGGATTGGTTTTTTAAAACCTTTTCTTTTCTGTGCAGTTACTTCTGTCATAGCCGCTGCGGATTTGGAGCTTCCTTTTGGTGATGAGGAGGATAATTATGAGACTCTGGCAGAACCCAGTGCTGAGGCAATCCTTCTATTAGATAGAACAAAAGAAAGGAAACCACTTAGGCTCAGGACAGTGCTGTCCAGCCAGAGACTTTAGGTAAAACTTGAGAGTTTGAGTTTTCCTAATCTTATTCCGCCGTGTCTTATTTAATTCAGCTCAGGTTCTAATTATTTTATTGCCTGTTCTTCGTAGCTGAATGTCCTCCTCCCCCTTCTACTAAGTCAAAAAGGCTTAGGAAGATAGTAGTGGCAGAATACGTAGCCACAGAATCTGCAGCAGCTCCTACCACCACTTCTGAGACAGATGAAGAGCTGAGAGAGGCCTTCGAGGCAATGGAGCAGGAAAAGGAGCAAGAAAAAGAAGGGCCCCAAGAAAAAACAAAAGAAGTGGAAGAGGAGGTGAGTCTCGTTTTCCAACTACGAAAGCAATTATGTCCTGTTTTATTCTTCTATTATGACCTCTGTCCTTCTACAGTAGGAGATTTCCGTTAAGGTGATAGCAAAGAGTATTGCCTTAGCTAAGCAATTCAGAAAGCTCAAAGGACAGAACCCACTAGCTCAGAATTGGCTTTATTCGATGAAGTTGAGGCAGAACATTCTGCTGCTGTTCTAGAGCCTGAAGGGGAAGCAGAACACCCAGTTACTGTTCCCGAACCTGAGGTAACTTTTGTTCTGCCTTTAACTACCTAGTTTTTGCAATTCTGTCCTGTCTTACTTCTAATGCCTTTGTCCTTTTTCGGTGGAAAAAGATAGAACTGCTGGAGTTCTGACCGTGGCAATCAGTCCTCTCAAGCCTCCTATTGTAGCTGTAAGTATTTGCTTGTTCTTGAGCTCCCTTTTGATTTTAGTTTTGCAGGAAACTGACTTAAGTTCCTCTTGTATATGCCTATTCATTCTATCCCTAGTTGACCAGCCATGCCTCATTTGCTTATCTAGAATTGGCAGAGTTTGAAGCCATGAATCTGGATGCTTAGCTGGAAAAGCTAGAAAAGCTCAGTTCTATTCCTGGCAAGGCTAAGTCCAAAGCGGTGGATGAGGCAGTGGACAGAGTAAAAATATGGCAGTCAACCGAGCTGGACATGGATGAGAATAGAAAAGCTGTTGACCAGCTGATGAAGGATCTAGACCTGTTGCACAGGGATAAATGGCTCCCAGACCTATCCTCGGGCACAGCTGAGGCCTGGCAAGAGATGTGCTCAATCTCCATACTTGTTATGAAGATCTTAAGTCATTCTTTAATGCCTCTGAATTCTGCAAGGCTACGCATGAAGCCAACCTGGCTGATTATCAAAAACAAAAAGCAGAACTGGATCAGATGGTGGCAGGTTACAAGGAGGCCAAGACTGCTACTAATAAGTGGGAGAAACATATTGAAAAACTTCAAGCGCAGCTGGCCAGACAGAGGGAGAAGCAAAACAAGCTTGGGGCTGGATTGGGCACCAAAAATAAGGCCACTTTCCTTGTGCAGAATATGGTCTCAGACTCTAGGCCAGCATTGGAGACTGCAGAGGCCTCCCTCTATCAAGGGATGCTTCTCAAGTAAGAAATTTCTACTAAGAAAACCGGACTGCAAAAAACCCTTAGAAAACTAGGGCTTTAAACTTGATTTTCTGAATGTAATAAAACTTAGTCATGGAAAATGACTATATTTAATAAAAGCTATTTATTTTTGTGGAACTTTTGCATTTTTGATTTCCTTTGCCTAAATAAAACGAAACAAGGCAAAAATATACAAAAGTAAATTTAAAGCACAACTTTAAACAAAAATTTACACAACAGTTCTATCCTTTTATTTTTCAATCCCATGATCTGTCTGCACTGCTCGTGAATCCCACATAGTTGGATAGATCTTCTTCAACCATTTGCCATTGGTTGGTGCTGCATGGATGTCTCCATCTTGATCCTGTAATCTGTATGCCCCCAATCCAAGGACTTGCTTGATTATGAAAGGACCTTTCCATGTAGGTGACCACTTTCCATAACTAGCTATGTGTGTTCCAAGGAGCAGAACTGCTTTCCAGACTATTTCTCCCTCTTCAAAACTCTTGTTTTTAACTTTTTTGTTGTAGGCTCTTGATACAGTCTGTTTTCCTGCTAAGAGTTTGTTGAGGGTGTCAATTCTGCTGGTGTCCAAACCTTCTAGTTCTAGCAACATTGCTTGAGAATAGTCTTCTCCAATCAGATTGTGTTGCTGAGCAATTTTGAGAGATTGAACTGCTATTTCCATAGGCAAAATTGCATCATGGCCATAGGTTAGAGCATATGGGGTCATGCCAGTTGGCTCTCTCTTTGAAGTTCTATATGCCCAAAGAGTTTCTGATAATTTCTCATGCTATTGCTTTGGATTTTTCTCAAGCATTTTCCTAATAATGTTGATGATCACCTTGTTACTTGATTCTGCTTGTCCATTAGCTTGGGCATAATAAGGAGTGGATTGAAGTAGCTTGAACTTGAATGCTTCTGCCATACCTAGCATTTCTCCAGATATGAAAAAAGATTCATGTTGCTATCTGAGCCATTTCATTAGTTGCAAAGTTTTCTTCTCTTGGGATATGTTCCCAAGTAACTTCCTTGAATTCTGCCAGAAGGTTTCTGGCTGCTACCAGATAAACAGTTAGAGAAGGATTTAGACACTTGTATTCTCCAATAATCTGTTTTGACACTAATATAGAATCTCCCAAAATTTTCACAAACTGGATTCCTAATTCTACCAGCATTTCAAGGCCAATGATTAAAGCTTCATATTCAACCCTGTTGTTGGTGCATTGGAAATCTAGCTAGAAAGAATAACAGTGTCTGATTCCTAGTGAATCCTCCAAAACAATCCCTGCCCCAGAGGCTACATCAGTTTTTGATCCATCAAAGTACAGTTTCTAAGGTGTGAGGTGAACTGAATAGATGGGATTGTTAAGGCAAGCATGAGCTCTAGTCAATAGATCTGCATTTGCTATATCCAAGGAATCCATGTTTTCAATCTCTTCCCCTGGATGATCTGCTAGGAAATATGCTACATCTTGTCCTTTGACAACTTTCTGAGAAACATATCTGAAAGCAAATTATGTCAAAGCCAGGGTCCATTTGCCAATTCTGCCTCTCAACATTGGCCTTGTCAACACGTATTTGATTAGGTTTGTCTTGGCAATGATGTAGATGGTGAATGACAACATGTAGTATCTGAGTTTCACAGCAGTGAAATATAAGGCTAGACAAAGCCTTTCAATTGCAAAATATTTTCTTTCTACTTCTGTCAGAATTCTGCTTAGATAATAGACTGTCTGTTCATTCCCTTCCTTGTTATCCTGAACTAACAGACTCTCAATGGATACTTCTGATGCAGAAACATATAATTTGAGTAGTCTGCCTTTCTTTGGTGGGGACAGAACTGGTGGATTTGAGAGGTAGTGTTCGATTTCCTCAAAAGCCTGCTGGTGCTGTTCCTCCCACTTAAATATTTGTTCCTGTTTCAACCTTAACAAGGGGGAGAAAGGCTGGATTTTTCCTGCAGAATTGGATATGAATCTTCTTCGAAGGTTGATCTTTCTTGTTTCGAGGTGGTAGTGCTTCTATGATGGATTTTGCCTTATTTTTATCAATCTCTACGCCTCTTTGGTGGACCAAGAAACCTAAGAAATTTCATGCTTGAACTCTAAAAACACATTTCTTGGGATTCATTTTCAACTTGTGTTGTCTCATTTTTTTTTCAGCTTTGATACATGATCTCCTTTTTCTGGGAACTTGACCACCACATCATCTATATATACTTCTAGAGAGTGGCCTATCATGTCATGAAAAACAAAATTCATTGCTCTTTGATAAGTGGCTCCTACATTTCTCAAGCCAAAAGGTATTACAGTGTATTCAAAAGCACCTATATGTCCTGGACACATGAAGGCTATCTTGTGGATGTCTTCTGAACCTGGTTATGAAGTCTTGGGCGGTCTCATCTTCACTATGTTTGAGGGCAGCCAGATCACTAATGGTGACTTCCGACTGAATCCTGAAATAGTAGTAATGGAAGACATTTTCCATATGCTCCCAGGTTTGCACAGAATTGGCTGGTCAGTTAGTATACCAGCTGAAAGCTTGCCCGAAGAGAGAGTTTCCAAAAAGCCATAGTTTTAACATAGGGTTATTTTCTATGGCTATGCACTGGACCGAGAATCTGCCTATATGCTCAACTGATGAAGTGTGGGCGTCTTCTCCATTGAACAAGGTGAAGTTTGGTACCTTAAAGCCCGGGGATAGAGGCATTTGATCAATATAAGCCGGATATGGCTTTCTATAGTTGGGCTTTTCTCATCTTCTGGCTTTAGGCTCCATCATCTCCTTAATCATTCTCTGAAGTGCCCCCATGTCATTTAAAGCATTGACAGGATGCAGATGTCGCCCATGTTCTGGCTGGTTGTTCTCAATCTTGTGCCCCATTCTGCATGCCCTAGGCAGAACTTCTTCCATGTGTTCTTCCTGTTCTTCAAAATCTTGATGGTTCATCCAATTTGCCTCTGGTCTATTCCTGTCATTGTTTGCAGAGGGGTTGATTCCCCCTCTACCTCTTCTACCGCTTGCTAGTGGAGGGGATGGATTGGGGTCCATCCTTCTAGGTCTGTAGGGCAATACAACTGGTTGCTCAGGCAGAAGTTCTAAGGGTTGATCACGTGGGGCCATTGGTTGTGGAATATGTGGAGATTCTGGCTGGTTCTAGGGGACCTGAACTGGTGCAAGGCCTTCTGGACGAACTGGAGCCTCGTCCTCTTGGATGGGAAGGGCTCCTCCCCTCTGTCCAGCTTGGATTTCTCCACGTCCTGGCACTTCAGCAATCTGTACGATGAGAGGGTTCTCTTGGTATGGCCATGCCAGTCCTGGTAGAGGTCTAGCTGCGGAACCACAACATCTGGGTTTGTAATTCTGGCAATAGCAGCCTCATGGTCCTTCTTGAACTGCCTGTTGACTTGCCATTGCATCATGGCTGTCATGTTGTTTAGAGTATCCCGGCTCCTTTGCATTATGGCCTCTTATCGGAACACAGCCTCCTGTATCTGGTTCGACCTTCTAGAACCTGACTTGGAACGTCTACTCCTGGTACTGCCATAGGCTGATTGCCTAGCATCACTTTCTTCTTACTCAAGTCATTCTCGGAGAGCTACCTGATCTCTTTCCATGGCACAACGTGGATTCTGGCTAGAGCTTCCAATATTCATATACTAGAGGATTTTTCTGGGAATATGTATACTAAGAAGTCCCACTGGGCCTGTCAAATTGTTCACCCGTTTCATATTTGTTCCTGTGATGGTAGGGTAAAGTTCCTCATTGTCTTGAAAACCATTGACCGGTCAACAAACCAACTTTCTTTTATGTGCGAGCGTGCCACTGCTAGTAATAAAAATCGTAGCAGACTTCTTAAAAATAGATAACTTGCGGCCCAAGTTACTGATTTCTAAACAAGCGATTGTGAATTCGGGTGAGGAATATCTCACAAGTAAGTTCTTTTCTTGCCACAGACCGGTGAGGACTTCATAATTTTTCAAAGTACAAAATTGGTCGCTCTTGCCAGAATAAATGATAAGAAAGTGAACTATTTTAGGCAGAACTGCCTTTTACAAAGCTCAAAACAAGGAAGACCAACTCTAAAAAAGACAAAAGAACGTTGGACTTCTGTTTCTACTTGGATAGATGCTTCTGATCCGAGCTGGACTGGGTATATCTGTGCTGGATTAGACTGTCAACACCTTCAACCGTCAAGTTTCAACTATAAATCGATACCAACGTTCGAGTTTGGCAGAGCTTTAATTTATTTCAAGCCTTGGAAGGCTTTTTTGGCAGGGGCAGAACTGGCTAGATTTGCTGATTTTCTGAGCTGGGGCTGCACTATAGTACATGTTCTGCTTGATCAAGGCTCTCCATAAATTTGTTGAGGTTTTCATATTTGTAAAACCCAAACTCTGCTTGATTTGGCTTATGCTGAACTAAATTTGTAACGAGAGAAATCTCGCTTTGAATGACTATTTCTCTGAAACTGAACTGAAGTTAGAGATTCTGGATTATAGCTGACTTTTTTCTGTTGCTCAATGAGCTTTTGGTTGCTTCAGTGTTTTGAAGGTTTTATAAGATCAAGTGATCATTTTGAGTTTTTGTTTTTTATTGATTTTTTTGGTTATTGTCGTTGATCTGTTCACCTCCTCTCATATTTATGGAAAATGCTGGAATGGGGCTTCTAATCTTTTAATAATGGGCGGCAAATTTTCCAAAAACAAGATCTTTTATTTTAAATGCAAAGAAAAAGGGAAGTTATCTGTTCTGGCAGAGAAGAACCATTAGTAGTCAGTTTTCATGGAGGTCTTTTCTTTGCTTTTTCTAAAAGAAGAACCAACTCTTCTTTGTTCCCTGGTTGTTCCTTGTAAAGAGAATGAACACAATCTGCTATGATGGTCAGTTTGCTTTTCCTATTGAACAACTCCCTCATTCTCTACTTATCTCTTGAAAACGTAGCCTGCTTATCTCTTGGAAAGGTCACCTATTTTGGTGTAGAGCTTCTCTATATATATATATATATATATATACACATATAAAAAGGGATTCCGATCTTCTTCTTTTGGCTGAAAAAAATAGGGAAGTCTTTCTGTAAGACCTGCCTTCATTAATTTCCTATCAAATTCTCTGTAACAGTTGAAAATTTTGACTTTTCAAAGCCAGGTAGTCAGTTGTTTAGAAAAGACCTATTGATTCTGTCAATTTTTGGGGTAGAGATTAAATGGTGCAAAAAGGGTGGGCCAGTCTCTTTTAGTTGACAAAAACCCATATGTTTCGTCCCATTGCCCTTTCCTGAAAAAGAAATGGGCTTAGGTGTTTTGAGAATTGGCCCAATCTTAAGAAAGGCTCTAGTGGCTGCCCAAAAATTGACATGGGCTTTTTTTATTTTGGGCTCTTGATTCCAATTTGAACGAAAAAAGCCCAAACTTCTTGGATCCTGAGATTGCTTTGTCTTTCTGGACCTTCAGCATTGGGCTGGGGGTGCAGATTTTTGGCCCAAACAGGACGGTAAAGGAGGTCGTATAGGATTAGCTTTATAGCCCACTTCATATTTCGTTGAGAAGTGTCAAGGCAGTGGATGATTGATCTCAAAGGAAAGTCAGTCATGACGATGACTCGATGAGGGTCTCAGCTTTCTCGCAAAAACTACAAGGGCTAAAATGAGCTTCTCCAATTTTGTGTAACAAGTCTCTACAACAAGGAGAGCTTTTGACGTGTAGAATAACAGACGTTGGACACTGCCAAGTACATGAACAAGTCTTCCCCCGGAACTGGCTTTGAGGGCAAGAGACGTGAAGTGAGGTAAGTCTTCAGATTCTACTTGTCTTCATATTCTCCTCGTCCTACTTGTCTTTTTGTCCATAATTCAAAGCTTTGAAGAATGGTCTGCACTACTTGGTAGATCTCAAGAGGAATCGATTGAAGGCTGCTGCTCTGCTCGTCAAACTTTGTCTTTCCTTCATTGTTGGAGCATCTCGAGAATTGCCTTGATTTGGTGTAGGTGTGCCTCGATACCTCATTGAGTGACTAGATATCCCAAGAATCGGCTGGGCGATACACCGAACGTGTATTTACTTGGATTCAGCTTCATGCAATACTTGTAGAGCAGGCTGAATGTCTCAGTGAGGTTCTTGATATGGCCTGCAAGCTCAGGGGCTTTGACCAGCATGTCATCCAAGTAGACTTCCATGGTTTTGCATATCTAGTCCTTGAAAATTTTACTAGCAAGCCTTTGGTAGGTTGCTCCAGTGTTCTTCAGCCCAAAGATCATGACCTTGTAGCAGTAGGTCCAACTTTCGACGATGAAAGAGGTCTTCGCCTTGTCATCCTCGTGCATCAGGATTTGATTATAACTTAAGTAGGCATCCATGAAGCTGAGCAGCTGATTGCCGGAAGTCGAATCCATGAGGAAGTCGATCGTTGGTAATGGGAAGTTCTCTTCAAGGCATGCTTTCTTGAGGTCGATGTAACCGACACAAACTCTACATTTTCCTTATTCTTGTTTCGCCACCAGAACAACATTGGCTAGCCATTATGAGTAGGAGACCTCTTCGATGAAGCCGGCAGCTAGGAGCTTGTCGATCTCGGCTTCAATGATCGCGACTCCCTTAGCAGCGAAGTTGCATCTCTTCTACGTCATTGGCTTGTTCGCCTGGTTGATGTGGAGTCGGTGGCAGATGATGTTCAGGTTGATGCCAGTCTTGTCAGATGACAACCAAGCGAACATGTCCTTGTTGCTCTAGAGAAAGGTGGTCAACTCCACCTTCTCATTTGGGCTTAGGCACAAGCCGATCCGTGCTTTTTTGTCTAGCTGGTTAGTATTGAATGGCACTAACTCAACGTCATCCTCAGGCTTCCAACTTTTCAAGGAGTCTTCTGGACGAATTCCTTCGTCTCGATCCTCCTCATTTAGGTTTAGACACGACCCGATCTACTCTTCTCTATCTGGCGGGCCAGAATCATGGGGTACTAACTTAACGTCATCCTCAAGCTTTCAACCATTTTCAGGTAGTTTTCTCGGTAAATTCCCTTGCCTTGATCCTGGCTCTTAATTGCAATTACGAGGTAGCAACTCCCTTCCCTTTCGGGTTTGCTTGTGCGTCGGGAGTATGACATGCCTCATCGACAGCCTGCATCACCGGTGTGAACTGTAACTGCTTGCTCTTCTTGAGGCCTCGGGTTGTGCATCTCCTTACCATGGCTTGGTCATTATTGATATGCTCGATTTCGCCCCTAGGGACAGGGTAGCAGATGTG
This sequence comes from Prunus dulcis, assembly GCF_902201215.1. Lineage (NCBI taxonomy): Eukaryota > Viridiplantae > Streptophyta > Magnoliopsida > Rosales > Rosaceae > Prunus > Prunus dulcis. Next base: position 29,650 of record NW_023010210.1, read on the forward strand.
ACTACTTCAATCTTGTTGAACCATGGTCAGCCCAAGATCCCATTGTAGGGGGATATCTCGTCGATGACCATGAAGGTCTGCAAGCAGACCATCGGGGGTGAGTGGATGTCAAGGTCAATCGTTCCCACAGTGATCGACGTGCCCCATTAAATTCGGTGAGCGATCTGACAAGCTTGTTGTTCTTTGGCTCCAATCTCATTTGCCGGATAACAGATAGTTGCAGGATGTTGGCTGCGCTGCCCTCATTCACTTGAACTCGCTCGATCACAGCTTGTTCAATCTGGATGCAGATGGCGAGGGTGTCATTATGCGGCATATCAAGCCCAATCAGGTCCTTTTTCTAAAAGCCGATTACAAGAGTGTCCTCAATGGCTGGATCGCCGGTTGAAACCAAATTTATTAAACACCCAATAAAGTCACACAACTTATAAGATTTTTCACGAAAAAAAATAAAACCAAGTATTATTTTTGAGGTTATTACATAATTAGATCGTAATACGTTTTAAGAAATAATTTTAAAAAATAATAAGTAAAAAAAAAAAATCTTTTTAAAGGATGGTATGAATAAATATGCAAATATTTGGTGATGTGTTCAAGAAAAGCGTGATTATATTTGGTGGTACGATTATGTTTCGTGATATGATTATATTTGATGATGTGATATGTTGTTCATCTTATATATATATATATAATTGTTTAATTAATAATTGACACAAATTAATGTGCTAATCATCCAATTATAAACTAGGAATGAGTACAGAAAAGTAAATGAAATGAAACAAATTATATATGTGATTTAAGTGATGTAATCCTAAACCTAAGCTCTTATTTATACATAATTATATATGTATGCGTGCCTAACGGGCCGGATTTTTGTGGGCGGGCCGGACCGGGCTTTCTTGGGCTTAATCGGGCCGGGCCTAAGGGCCAGGCCGGACTTCAGACACCTAAGCCCAAGCCTAACCCTGCCCATCTCAAAGCCCGCGGGCCAAATGATGAGGCCTACATATAATGAATTGAAGGATTGTTTCTAGTGTTGTTAATGATTACTTTTGTTGAATAATCTACCAAAATTAATTTGGATTACTATAGGGTTGGTTTCCCCCTATTTGGGCCTATTTTCAACCGTCATAAATAAATAAAGCAATTGGGCCAATGCATGGCCTGGGGCTCGAAACTGGTGGGTGGAAAATAAACCTTTGAGCTAGTTCAGGTGGATTTAAAGGGAATTATCTATTAAATTGATAAATTATCTAAAATTCCTAAATCATATTGTTTCTTAGCAGTAAAGACAAGTTAATTAAATTAATTGATCTTAATTGATTAGGTTTGATCCTCATGAATATCGTACCCTAGTAGACCATGGACCTATGAGTTAGGGCAAAAGTCATAAAAAAAGGGGAGATAATTCATTGTTAAGACACACAACTTTTCAACAATCAACTTGAGACAAATTCTTCGAGGCACATTAGTTTTGATAATAGCTCTGTCGGTTTTAACATTGGTATCGATTTTCAATTGATCTGTATCAATTGAAGGTGTTGTTCTTAGTTGTAGTACAAGTTCTTACCTCTTCCCTCGACTGTTACCAGATTTCTCAACACTCTGAAGTTGTTCTAGTGATCCATAGATAACTCAAAGTGGTAACTAGGTGTGGGCATTCAAACTGGACCCAAAAAAATCGGAAAAAAATTGAGTTGACCAAAAATCAAACCAGATCGATTCTAACAGATTCCAATTTTGGTTTAACATCTGTGAAAAACTGAAGAACACAATCCTCTCTTTTTGAATGTAAAGCAAACCCACAATTAGAAGGATCCAAATCTCCCAAAACTTATAGTCACTCGATTGTCATTAGCTCGTTGGGAGGCCTGCGATCTATGGTATCCTCGGTATTACGAAGAATGGCTCTTACCTAGCTGTTGCCCTGTTTTGATTCTATGGCTCAAGTGAAAACCCCTTCTCTTTTTCATTCAGCTGACAAGATTCCAGATGAAAGCAAAGTAGCATATCTCTTTTTGTAGCTAGAAGCCGCAGCAGCAGTTGTTCCTCGATTTTGGTAGAGATGGAGTCTCA
>NW_023010211.1:0-888 GCF_902201215.1 Prunus dulcis
ATCCTTAATGTTGTAATATTGTCATTTACAAAGAGAATGACTTCTAGTACAATATTAGGGTAACTAGGGACATTAAAAAAGTAAATTGGGTCCTTATAAGTGTAAACACAAATGTTTACAATTTTAAGGTCTTAGATTACTCTGTTTAGGACAGTCATGTTCCACAAGATTGTAAAAGTTATCCTTACTCTTGTAATATCATAATTTACAAAGATGAAGGCATGTTGTACAATTTTAGGGTATGAGGGAACCTTGGAAACGTAAACTAGGTCCTTACACTTGTAGACTCGGATGTTTACAATATTAAGGTCTTGTATTACTCTTTTATGGATAGTTATGTTCCACAAGATTGTAAAACGCATCCTTAATGTTGTAATATTGTCATTTACAAAGAGAATGACTTCTAGTACAATATTAAGGTAACTAGGGACATTAGGAAAGTAAATTGGGTCCTTATAAGTGTAAACACAAATATTTACAATTTTAAGGTCTTAGATTACTCTGTTTAGGACAGTCATGTTCCACAAGATTGTAAAAGTTATCCTTACTCTTGTAATATCTTAATTTACAAAGATGAAGGCATGTAGTACAATTTTAGGGTAAGGGGGAACCTTCGAAACGTAAACTAGGTCCTTACACTTGTAAATTCGGATGTTTACAATATTAAGGTCTCGTATTACCCTTTTATGGATAGTTTTGTTCCACAAGATTGTAAAACACATCCTTAATGTTGTAATATTGTCATTTACAAAGAGAATGACTTCTAGTACAATATTAAGGTAACTAGGGACATTAGGAAAGTAAATTGGGTCCTTATAAGTGTAAACACAAATTTTTACAATTTTAAGGTCTTAGATTACTCTGTTTAGGACAGTCATGTTCCACAAC
>NW_023010211.1:1230-31720 GCF_902201215.1 Prunus dulcis
TTTACAATATTAAGGTCTCGTATTACTCTTTTATGGATAGTTATGTTCCACAAGATTGTAAAACACATACAAAGTAATTTGGGTCCTTATAAGTGTAAACACAATTGTTTACAATTTTAAGGTCTTAGATTACTCTGTTTAGGAGAGTCCTGTTCCAAACATTGTAAAAGTTATCCTTACTCTTGTAATATCATAATTTACAAAGATAAAAGCATGTTGTACAATATTAAGGTAAAGGGGAACCTTCGAAAGGTAAACTAGGTCCTTCTACTTGTAAGCACTTAATTTACTTCTCTAATGTCCCACCTTAACTTTATAAAAGAAATTTGAATTTAAATCTTTTTTAAATACATGTTTACAACATATTTACACATGACAAAATCGCATTTACAATATACAATATTGAGTTTTTTGACCAAAAAAAATTATTCACTTCCGGGTTACAAAACTATTTGGAATAGGAAGTGAAACCATGTGAAAAACCAAGTAAAAAGTGAAGAACATAGACGAACTTGATAACTGCACGTTTACAATTTACAACGAATTGTTTGTCAATTGCATTATTTGTTTGCAATTTCCAACTAACTGTTTGTCAATTGTATTATTCGTTTGCAATTTCCGACTAACTGCTTGTCAATTGCATTATTTGTTTGCAAATTCCTACTAACTGTTTGTCAATTACATTATTACCTTTTCATCTTAGGTGAGCCAATCTATCAGTGCCTTTTCCATCTTATGGTCACTTCCTTTGGAATTAACTCATTGAACCCATTGAGATAGAACAATACACGATCATATTTGACATCATTATATAAAACAAATTACATAAGCTAACACTTCACATCTACCACAAAGAAAGACAACAATAGAACCAATAAGGTTTTTGCTATCATGTGAGGTGGTTAGAAATTCAGAAAAGCTAGTCAACAATAGTGTTTAATCAGTAAGCAAAAGCTAAGAATATATAAGCTTACAATTGTACTGCTCAAATGATTCAGAAATGTACAGAAGCTTTGATTTCTTTCTTCTATTGCTTACTCTATTCTCTCTCTCTATTTCCTTCCTTTCTTCTATTCTTGAATAATCAGACCTTCATTTTAACAAGCCCAACTAAAGAAGAGAGAGCAACCATGGAAAAAAAGACTGATCGTATCAAGAAGAAGAGACACGAGTCGTACGAAGAAAAAGAGATAGAAGTGCCAAGAAGAGGATGAGATAGAAGTCGCAAGAAAACCTTCTTTCTTTTCAAATTTCTCTTTCCTTTTTTTTCTTTTTTTTCTTTTTTTAACTTGGAGCAATCCATTTAACCGGTCACTCACTATTAAGCAATGTTTTTATGCATTCTACTAAGTTTTTTTGCACATGGATTACAAGCTTTTGAACATACAATTAATTATCAAGGATTTATCGTTAGTGAGAGATTCTATGTTTCATTATTGTGCAAAGATAATAATTATTGCATGACCCAAATGCAAATAGGACTACTTTGATTGTCAATTGCATTACTGGAATGCAAATTACACTACCTGTTTGTCAATTACATTGACAAATCACATTTTATATTTCCATTTTCAATTAATTGTGCATAGATAATGGCAATTGCTCGACTTGAATGCAAATGCTACTACTTTCTTTGTCAATTGCACGACTAGAATGCAAATGGCACTACCTGTTTGTCAATTGCATTGACAAATCACATATTGTATATACTTTCTCAAAATTGAAAAGACTGTCAATAATGCATACACTAATCTGAAAATACAACTTCATGGTATAATGCCCATTCACAATGCTAATGGGATGATTTTTTCAATTGGCACATAAACTATGATATAATAGTCAAATTTACTTTAAAAGCTTATTCTTAATGGTACTACATCAAAGCTAACATAAACTTCATTCATGTAATTGAAAGTATTGTTCAATACATTCACTCTACAGAACCAATAATTATAAATCTCAAATCTTAAGTCATCATGTATATTATTTTTAAAAAAAAAAATTACAATCTCCAGATACAATGAAAATATTACAAATTCAAGTAGCCAAATAAATAGACTCCAAAATAGTATATTAGGATTGTACTTGGCCTAATTCTTTACCCCAACCTGAAAAACAATCACGAAACTATCAATAAAATGAATGGAAACATAAAGCAATATGCTAATATGAAAACAATTAGAAATTCATCATTGTAAACAAAAAAAGAACAAACCTACAACATAATTAACTTGAATAGAAAGCAAAATGCCAGTTTGGGGTAGAGATTTGTTCTTTTCTTTTTCCTTTTTTTACTTTTTGGATTGTATAACGATCATCAATCTTATAGGCTTTGAATATCAAACAAAAAAGTGCAACGAAAGCAGCCAAAAGCTGGGACCAGCTTCAACCATATCTCCAATGCAATGTACAATGGCCTGGTGTTTGTCTTTACGTCCTCATTTTGTGATCCCAAACTTTACTATTCTTAGCACTATGCCAAGATTAGGCAAATAATACCACTTCCAATGTAGCATGATAGTTTTTAACATGCAGTTCATAATATATATATTCCTCATGCATTACTAAAATAAATAAATAAATAACATCCTCAACCATTCACCAAAATGAAAGACAGAGACAGAGAGATAAATTTGAAGGGGGAAAAAAAAAAAAAACCTTTATCAGATGCTGGGAAGGGTGGATGGGCCGCTAGTTGGAATACCTGCAAATCCAAAATCAAAATCAAAACAATACCTAACTGAAAAACATAATCAAAACCAATTTGAAATTAAGAAGCACAAGAAGAAGAGTAAGTCCCTTTCCCATGTAGAAGATATAGAAGTCGTGTAAATTAGGACTCTTCATATGCATGGTACCATTGATTGCAGTGAAGTTTCATGTTCAATGGGTTGGGAAGGCCTGTAAACATGAAAATATACAAGCCAAATAAAACAATAGTTATAGCTAACTGCCCAAATAAGACTTTAGATGATGATAAAAAGAAACAAATAAATATCCAGTCTCGTGTACAAGTTAGTGCCTCAACATTTTCAGGTTTGAGAGCAATACAACCTTATAACTTAAGCAATACCACCTTATAACTTAAGTAAGAGTATATCAGCTAGCAAATGTAGTTTTGTATTGTAACCTGAATATCCATTGCTCTCATTTCCTTCTTTTAATATATATATATATATATATATATAACTAACCCTATGATGCATAGGCATTTGTTTACACTGACTCTTTTCTTCTCAGCACTTGAAAGACTTAAAACAAGAGATGCTACAAGAAATCCCTTTTCTAACAGAATTGCTGGATGAACTGAATATAGAGGCGCACATCTCCCTTTTTAATAGAATAGTTAGACTATAAATAAAAGTCTACTTATCTAGCTTTTCGTTAGCTTCAACTGTATTTCACAAGGTCTTTTTTTATCGAATAAAATATTATGAATTCTCCCCAATGTAAAAGCAAGTAGGCTTCTTCCCCATATTCACAACTGAAAGGCAAAAAAAAATACAAAACTGGTAAAGATAAAAGAATAACAATGATACCAAAAACCGAGGGAATAGAAGGCAATACAAATGTCAAGTGGAATTGTGCCTTGGACATAATCCCAAAACCCAATCTTAAAGTCCTAAAACAATGCCTCACAATTTGCCATCATGGGCAGCATGACATAATATTTGCAACAGAGAAGTATCCCTATGAACCAAAAACAAAGAAGAAAACACATCCTGCTTGGTTTTTGTAATCTATTTTAAACTAGACTATATACTGTTACCTGCTTCTCTCTCTGTCACTTCATTGCCATTTTTTTTTTAATTAATTAATTTTTTTTTTTTTGGTAATAAGAAACATAATTTGATTAAGAAGAGAACAGAACAATACAAGAGACAAGTTGTCCACTGGTCTAGCTATACTAGGTAAACAACTTCACCAACATACATGGCACTAGATGAACAAAACTTGTAGTGGACAGCAGATTTCCATTTGCCAAAGGGGGTTGCCATTTGCCAAAAGGCTAGATCAGAAATTTTCATTATTCTTAATATGTTCAAAACAATATTGGAATCACCTGAGAAAACATTTGAATATACTGTTCCCTTGAAAAATAAAAAATTAACTATCATGAATGTACAGGCATCATACATTTTAAGTTCCAAGGGATATAGGAATCACGCCACTAAGTGTGAAAAATTTTGAAATTGACAAACTAGGGACATCAAACTTGAAAAACAATATAACTCGCACATTTCGTACATTGCAAGCCTCTCTCTCTCTCAATTTTTTGCGAGTTCATGTTTTATGGAAATTTGTTTGACCGAGTCTTACTAGAAAATATCTGATGACTAAATACACACATGCAAATTGATACACGGTGCAGCCTTATTCAACTGGAAAACAACCCAGTTTATGTATTTCAAAAAAAGCAACCATCTTAAGCACAATAGCATAGTTTTTGAAAGTTTCCCTTTAAGAAGAACCAAGTATTTCAAAACATCTCCTCAATATTTTTCTTGTCCCCTTCACTTCACTTATTGGAACTTAGTTAAATAATAATAATAAAAGATTAAAATAAGCAGTATAAACCCTTATGCATATTACAGCAGAGCAGACCCACTAGTTATTTCCAATAATACAAATTGTCACAGAATTAAGCATGATAACAATGCATCATATGATACATGAATGCCTACTCGGAAGAGTACAAACACACAGAAAAATGAGAGTCTCAAACTCTGAAAGAGGCATTTCATCAACCACTGCAGTCAAGCACAACCTCGTGATCAAAGTTAATATCAAAATGAAGAAATGGTGAAAAAAAAATTTGGACAAATGGAAAAAAAGGACAGACAAAAATCTAAAATCTCAAAATGAAAATCAAATTATCACATACTTAAGTACCATACCAATGCATCATATGATACATGAATGCCTACTCGGAAGAGTACAAACACATAGAAAAATGAGAGTCTCAAACTCTGAAAGAGGCATTTCATCAACCATTGCAGTGAAGCACAACCTCGTGATCAAAGTTCATATAAAAATGAAGACTTGCCGAAAAAATTTTTTTGACAAATGGAAAGAAATGACAGACACAAATCTAAAATCGCAACATGAAAATCAAATTGTCACAGAATTAAGTATCATAAAAATGCATCATATGATACATGAATGCCTACTCGGAATGCACTGCCAGCTGCATGATATCTAAAAGGAATTCGAAACTAATCCTACAAAGACATGGGCTTACAACGGGATCTAAAATTAAAGCAATGACTTCATAGGAGGATCATTTCAAGTATCTCACAAGATGACATAATATCTCCATATAATCCGCTGAGGAGGCATTATTTACAGAACTGGCTCCACTCTAATAGATGGGTTCTACACGCAAGACACGTGAGGCAAATTTTCTAATACATACAAGCATACATTCAATTCAATGTACCAAAAGATCATAATATTTTTATAACTTGCAGAAAATCCTCACTTCATGCTGATACAGATCATAACTATATCATGTCATACAAAGGCTCCTCCTGGTAGTGATATACGCACAAATCATGATGACAAGGCAATCCTTTGATCTTAAAATAATGTACATAACTTTCTGTGAATCAAAGTTCTAGCATGGGAGATCAACTTAGAGATACCAGGTAAGTTTGTGCAGTCAAAAATTTATTTTCTTTCCCCATATTTTCTCTCATTAGCAAAATAAAATATGGAGATATGAGTCATACATACACTAGCCGTAGTTTGAACTCAAAAAAATGTAAAACAAAATGAAAATCAAATTTCAGTAAGGGCAGCCATGGCAGTAAGTGATTAAAAAGCCTTGAAAATTTCGAACACATAAAAGGATAACTCACTGAAAAGTTTGAAGCTTTGCGAGTTGGACAAGTAAACGTGCAAGAGTTTGCGAAGTTGAAGAACTCCTGGAGGTGCCTGTGAATGTCATGAAGGTGAGGACCTCAAGGCCAATCTAAAAAGTAAAACCCAATACACCCAGTTCTAACTAGACCTAAAATCTGATCAATACACCCAATCCTACCCAACAACCAGCTATAGCATGAAAAAAAGGTGGAAATCCATACCTTGATTGCCAAAAGTGGTGGCCGGACGACGGAGAACGACGGCCGTGAAATTCAAGGAAAAACCTGCCTGTTTTCGAGATATTCCGGGGCCTGGAAGACCGGAAGGGGCGGCGAAGGCTCGGGGTTTGACGGCGAGGTCTGGCCGGACGTTTTGGGTCCAGTCTCGAGGGTTGGGGTGGTTGGCATTGGTGGTTATGGAGGTTTGGAGGTGCGGCGCTGTGTGCAAAATCGAAGGGGTATGGGGCTGGGTCGCGGAGAGATCGAGAGAAAGAGAGAGAGAAGAAAGTAAGATATAAAAATCTGATTTGCAAAAATTACGCCGTTGCCCCTCAACATAATTTGACCGTATTTTCTTCATTATGACTCGGATTCTAGCCAACGGGTCTACGGACTCGTTTCAACGTCCTCTGCGCAACGGTAGAATCGAAATTTTCAAATTCCTTCCCGAACAAAAGTCAACTTTTTCTCTAATAAAATAGTATATGGGCAAATAGTCTTTTCCTTAAATAAATTAATTTTACAAAATTAATTAAAGTTTGGGTTGTTACACAAATCAAATACCAAAGAAGCCCTAAAATTTCACCCAAAAAATTCCTTTTTGTTGCAGTGGGGGTTTTAATAAAACTGTGCGTTTTGAATTTGTTTAAAAACCTTTTTCGTCTTTTGCTATTTTCAAATATATTTCTCTTCACATTAAACCCCAAATTCTTTTATTCCTCACTCGCATATGTGTAGCTCTAATCCTCCTGTGAATTTACGAATCATCCTACTCCATTTCGATTGTATGACTAATTGGATAATATTAGGGTTTGAAATTGAATATTACATTTATTACTTAAATGTACTGGAATGTTAAGCTTCAAACAGATTTACTAATTTAGTTTCATTATATTTTATTATTTATAATTTTTCTTCTAAAAGACTTATTCATCATTGCTGGAAGGCTTACCTTTGCAGGACCAAAGTTACCTAGCATCAATGCAAAGCCTGTAAAAACTTTGGTATTATTTAAATTGTAAGGGAGATTGGTTATGTAAATTTTTTGGGTAATAATTAATTTTTTTTGCTTCTAGTCTTTTAAATATTGCTGGATCCGCCGCTGCGGGTATATATATATATATATATACAACTATACATATATGTGTAAAACACATGTATATAAGTACATTATAGTATATATGTATGTAAGTATAAATATAATATAATATATACATATAATAATAATAAATAAATAAATATTAATAATACTAATAATACTAATAATCATATAAGATATACATCTTATACATTTGCGAGCATGAGATCAGTTAATTCTCCCTTTCCACATGGATTTAGTAGTACCCTCCTAAGGAGGTGTTATGCTGAGCTCGGTATTAACAATCTCATATAAGACTACGACTCGATGAAACAAACATGGTACTAAATTTAGTGAAGGCGAAGCCAAGCTAACCTTGTATAACAAACGACCTTTACTCCTCTCATATTCCAAATGAATCTGGTGAGTCGGACATAACTTAAGGTAGTCATGAGGTTTAGTTGTTTTTCTTTTTTCTTTTTTTTTGGAACAAAATTTAAAGCCACATTGTAATAATTGTATGCCTTACCATAAACAATACAAATTGATATTTACAGAATGTTGTGCGAAAATATTTGTTTGAAGATAATTAATAGATTCAAATTATTCCAAGTTAAACATGCAAGTGCACATTGTGAACAAAAACGCACATATTCAAAAATAGTAAAGCGTGCAAGTAAAGGATTTTGTCCACAAAGATTGGTTGTTAACTATGTCAAATTTGTAGTTTAACAAACACTAAGAATGACTATATCTGACTAAATTATGAAAGTTTGATGGTGAAAACATTCTAAATTGGACAATGAAAGCGACACACAGCCAATGTGTAATTGCCATTTCATGTTGCAAAATCATATTTACTGTTCAGCAATTTCCAAAGAACTCTGCCATATCATTTTTCCCATTTTTCATTTATCTTCATAATTAAGCACCTAAGCTAAATATGAAAAACAATGGAATTTATTGCATCTAACCATTCTAATCATGCAAATGCATAATAAAATATCAATATTAATGTATCAAAACTCCTACATGTAACATTAACATAGATACAAAATAACACTAATGATATATGTCATGCCAAAAGTTGGGGAAATACATGAACAATATGGTTGTAGTGAATATTTCGTACATAAAACCTAAACCATATATATAGTGGAAGTACTACAATCCATGTCATTTTATTGGGGTGAATGGAACCCAAAATCTATTACGATCCCTACGTGGCGAGGCTTGTGTGTCAAATTGTGATTCCAATACACTATACTCGGGTGTGTCAAAGGTGAAACCATCAGAGGTGTAATGAGTGGAGCCACTAGACACTTCGCCACATGAGAAGCCCGAGTTAGGGGGTGTATAAGAAGAGGACAACATCTTAGTCCCATGCACAGCACTCGAGGAGGAATAAAATGTTATGTTCCCAACAGTTGTATCATCTTCTGGTCCAAAACTAGAAAGAATATCGCTCATGTCACTTGTATAACCCCTTTTCCGCTTACCTCCCTCACCAACAATGAGATTTGGACAGTTTCTTTTGTTGTGACCAGTAACCTTGCACTCTCCGCATTGTGGGGCCTTTTTGCCTTTGCTTCCCGTTGTTTGCTTTCCTTTTGTCTTAGCAACTATGGGGTCTCTTACAACATTATTATGGCATCCTAGTTTAAGACTAGTTTGCTCATGTTGCTCCTTCCATGTCTCAACCAAAGTATTTAATCTCCCACATTCAGCCTTTAGCCTCTTGTAAGCGACTTCTGTTTGTGACCCATAAAAACAAAGCTTGTTAAAATCAACGCTTAATGACCCAAACCTAGCCATTTGAATAGTTTCGTGGGGAACATCATCAGACTTGACTACAATTTCACTCCCACGTCTTGCATCCTTTGTCCATCTCTTCATTATTAAGGTCGGAAGTATTTCATCCATATGCTCACATTTCATGACTCCAAACATATGACAACACGGAATTCCACTGGATTCAAATAATTTGCACGAACATTGCAGATGTTGCTCTTTCGTGTAGTACACAACAGTCCATTTCTCAACGGGTCTTCCAAATTTGGAAAATGTGTAAACACGAGGATCTTCATTGTTTCTTACGGGTTGCACGAGAATTAATTTTGCCTCCTTGTTTATCTCATTTCTTATCAACTTGTAAATGTCGTGAGTGAAAATAGAAGCTGCATGTTCCTCTAGTGATCGGAGGTGCGTGCGAAGGAGTGGATGTGAATTGTTGGAATCAAAGTCATCCTTCACATTCTCATTTCTCAACCTCAATAACGATCTTTCAATCCGTGGAATACCCTCCACTAACCTCATGCCTCTACCAATTCCATCCTTCAAGTTCTTATGCATACCCTCGACACGTTGTGTGGTGGTATTCCCACCAAAAAAATGCCCTGAGCAGTATGCTTCAGCCCATCGTTTCCGTTTACGATACATCATCTCGATCCAATCGCCTTTTAGATCATACGTATCTATCATTTGCTGCCAATGTTGTTCGAAAGCTACTGGTGTCAAACCACCATGCACACAATAGCTAAACTCCCTTACTATTTCTGGGTTATTCACATTGGTGTTCACATTCCTCATGATGTGCCATGTACATAAACGATGATGTGCATCGGGAAAAACTTCATCAATCGCTACGCGCCTTGCGTCATCCCCGTCCGTGACAATAGATACAGGCTTCTTGTCCTTCATAGAAGTCAAAAAAGTTCTGAGTACCCAACGATATGTATCAGCAGTCTCATCAACAAGAAATGCACAACCAAAAACTGTAGTCGCGTTATGGTTGTTTACACCAACAAACACCACTAAAGGCTTGTCATATACATTGGTTTTGTACGTGCTATCAAGTATCACCACATCCCCAAAGCAACAATAATCGTGTAGAGATTGAGAGTCTCTCCAAAACAAATTTGCCAATCTATTCTCCTCATCTACACTAAACATGCAAAAAAATTCCGGGTCCGCTATTGCCTTGCCATTCATGTAGCTTATTGCTGCTTGTGCATCACCATCCAATACCACTTGTCGACGCTCGAAATCCATCCTGTTATATAGATCCTTACTGGTGAACCCCACTTTTTTGTATCCACCTGCTTGGTCAACCATATAGTCGTACGTCCTATTGGTTTTAATAGAGGCTTTTCTCATAGACATAGATTGTGCTATGTTAGATTCCGTAACACACCGGTGCGAACGAAGAAAAGGCACCTCATGTGAGTTAGCAAGTCGGTGGCTGTGCTCCTTTACAAATTTAGTCACAATATAAGCATCCTGGTTAGGACAATACTTCACAGCAAATGTAGCGTGACAATTCTCTCTAGTCTCTTTCCTTGGTGTACGAACCATATCATCTCTATTCGTCCATTTCTTTGATCTACTCCCTTCTTTTGAGCACACCCATTGTCTTCCCATCACAACCCCACCCTCGCTACGTCTCAAACGACTTCTTCTTATGCTAAAACCAATTGCAAGGGCATAGTTGCTGTAAAATCTTTCTGCTTCCTCAACTTTTGCAAACTCTCTCTCCGAGAAATCAGCAATGCTCATATTTTGGAAGTTCAACCCATCATACTCAAACTGTCTGCTTTTCTCAGTACTTTCTTCTGTTCTACTACCCAAAATCTGTAAAGATGGGACATTTTCAGTTTCTTCAAGTGACTCAGCCTCTGCAAAATAACCTTCACTCTTAGGGACAGAGTTTTGGCCCTGAATTCCATTCGTTTTACTTGCTTCTGCATCCATTTCCTGAAAATAGGCAACATGTCTTTCATGGCATAATTAATATGCAAATAAATGGATACACATCAATTGCATTTAGTAGAAATATAAACATACAATTCCATCATGAAGGAAGTCCTTACTGAGAGATTCTACATTTCATAATTGTGCACATATAATGGCAATTGCACGACTATAATGCAAATAGACTGTTATGTTTGTCAATTGCAAGACTATAATGCAATTAGAAGAAACTGTTTGTCAATTGCAAGACTATAATGCAATTAGAAGTAACTGTTTGTCAATTGCATTGACAAAACACATATGTTCTCAGAATGTTAGAGGCCATCAATAACATGGCAATATGGATACAATAATTGCAAAATAGGACTACCTAATTGGTAATTGCATTCAAAATGACATAATGAAGTACCTCTTACATTTCCATTACCAAAATGCAACGCTACAAATATCATGGCATTTGCAATACAATTAAGAAATTCTATCTAATGTTTTTCATGGCATAATTAATATGCAAATAAATGGATACACATCAAGTGCATTTAGTAGAAATATAAACATACAATTCCATCATGAAGGAAGTCCTTACTGAGAGATTCTACATTTCATAATTGTGCACATATAATGGCAATTGCACGACTATAATGCAAATAGACTGTTATGTTTGTCAATTGCAAGACTATAATGCAATTAGAAGTAACTGTTTGTCAATTGCATTGACAAAACACATATGTTCTCAGAATGTTAGAGGCTATCAATAACATGGCAATATGGATACAATAATTGCAAAATAGGACTACCTAATTGGTAATTGCATTCAAAATGACATAATGAAGTACCTCTTACATTTCCATTACAAAAATGCAACGCTACAAATATCATGGCATTTGCAATACAATTAAGAAATTCTATCTAATGTTTTTCAAATGACTCACAAACTTTTCAACATTAACAATATGCCCAACATTAAAGAAGAGAAAGATATTGACATTGATTATATTGTGTTTCTTGTCTGTGAAATAACTCAAATTACAATGGTTTTCTTTTCAGCAAATCAAAAACCCATTTACTTCTGCTTAGTTGCTTCCTGGGCTGCATTAATTTCTGCTCAGTTTTTCTGGTTTTCTTAATAACATAATTACTTGATTTCATATAGGGAAAATTACCCATACAAATAGCTGGTTTTCTTTGAGCAGATCAATATAGCAAAATTTTATATTGCTGGTTTTTGGGAACTCAAGTGTGGACAAGGATGAACTACTATAAAGCTATTAATTTTACCTTTGCAATGGCCACTTCAATACGTTTCAGCAACAGCAACTCGTTTCCACTGGTTTTTTGTGAACCACGCAGAATGCCCAGCCACCGAGAGTTAAGATCTTCTCAATTTCATCTCCAGAATCAAGTGATTCACATGTAGGGGATGAGAGGGAGAGATGAAAGAGAAAGTGCCGTTGGTGGGATTGCCTCAGTTCACGATCTCTTCTTCCTTTCTGTTCCTTCTTCCTTCTGTCGTCCTGTAGCAGTTCACGATCTCTTCTTCTGTTCCTTCTTCCTTTCTGTCGTCCTGTAGTTCTTTTCTGGTTTTATTTTTTTTTTTCTGTTCACTTATTATTTTATTCACTTTTACCTACACCAACCCTTTTAGCAGGTTACCAACATTCAATGGTGTGGATTTGACCCTCATCTCCACTTACTCATCCAACGGCTGATATTTTGGGCGCATGGATACACCACGCCCATTGTAGAATTTTCCTTCTTATTGCACCTACCTAGGAATGAAGTAGATGGAAAGCTTAGTGTAATCGAAAAGACATAATAATATGCACAAAGCAAATTTGTATCTGTACATCGCATTTAAGTCATCAATAACTTACCAATTGTAAGGGTCTTTTCGTTCTAGCAGTTTGACGAATGGATTTGGGCTGATGTAAAATGAAGACAAACCAAATTCCCCCAATAATCTGAGTTCAAGAATCAGACCCCCAAGAGAGTTTTTTAAAAAGTTTGCAGAAACTTTAGAAAAATATTCTTAGGTTCTTTTTCACCAATAGCCAAAAGAACATAACAAATTGATAGGTGACTTGGCTTGATGAGCTTTTGGCATGAGAGCTAAGCTTTCACAGGTTTAGCAATTTGAGAGAGAGAGAAACATGAATTTCTTGCAGAGAGCAAAAGTTATAAATGGAGAAGAGGAAAATTAGGAAGGTTTCTATCTCAGGGAGAGAGGAAAACAATGGAAGAAGAAGATGGGGTGTCTTGAGTAAATTCCAGTTGCTTGACAAAGCTTGGTCATGCTCTGGATGATGTCTCTGCTGGGTAGAGGAAGTTCCCCTTTTATAGGCACTTAGAACCCTTAATTTTGTCTAATCCCCTTCTTCCTTTTTCCTCACTTCTTTCCATTCAATCCTATTTTGTGAAATTTTCCTATCCAAGTGCCTGGGTAAGGAGCCCTTTGGGGTTCCAAGAGTTTTGCGTGGCTGGACCTCCCCATGGGGGTGAGACACCACCTGTTTTCCTTCTTGATTTTCAAAATAAGGCTTACAGAGGAAAAGAAGATGGGTAAGGTTATTTGTCCAATGGGTATTCTTCCTACATATATGTATTTCCTTTGGTCCCTACCATGGCTCCTCATTGACCATCTTGGAGTTCTGATAAAGGTGGAGCATGATGCCAGATTTTTTTACAAGGCACTGGGCTGGGCTTTGCGTTTAGCATTGTGTTTTTGGAGTATTATTTCCAACATCTAATGGGTTTTCGTCAGACTGCTGGAAATAGCCTATTTGTTCTAGGCATTTTACTAATGTGGGTTTGTCTGAGTGTTATAGCAGACTACTAAATGTCCTCCTAAGGCATTGGATCAATTTTCTCCCTCTCTCATACTAACCCATGTGTTTGGGCTCAAGGAACAGGCTTGAGTTTTAATGCTCCCAAGTGGCTTAAAATTTTCATTCCTCGAACCCTCAGTGGGCCCTGTGATTGCTCGTTTCCGTCCATACCACAACCTTCTCAGCAAGCCCCGGGTAATTATGTAGCTTGGGCCCACTTAAGCTTGTAGCACGACTTGGTATTAGAATAGCGGTCCTTTACATGGCATCGCGTGTTTATTTTTCTTGCTTGTGCTTGAGTTTCGTTGTGCCACAATAAACCATGATCGGGCCAAGTAGCATCGGATAGGTTGGTGAGCGTGAATATATAAAGCCGGTGCATTTTTGGCCCTTTTGCGAATGCTTGCTTGGCATGACACATGGCCCATGGCTCATGTAGGTGTGTCCTACAATTTCTCTTATGTCCCGATCGGACCTCTTTTGCGATTAATTATTTGTGCTGGGCTAAGAATAAACCTGGGCCTAGCCCCTTGGATTTTTGGGCCTTAACACCAATATATTTTGGTATTTTACCACCTCGATTACGTCTTATTGCCGCCCAAAATCACAATATATTTCTCACTCAATCGATTCAGGCTTCAATATAGCATTCACTTTGTGACTTTATACCTCACAATTTTGATTTTAACCCAAGACTTCTCCCAATTTGTCGCTCTCCTCTTTTCAATTCTCAATGAACAATATGATATTGACCTATCATTTGTTCAATTTGTTCGATCTAAATCATAATAGCACAATATACTCTAACTTATTGAGTTAGAGGAAGAAAACTGAACATGCTTTCTAGAAAAATTAAAATAAAAACTGCACACTTAATAGAAGATAATGAAATATTTATAAATTATAAATTTGGAAAACATAATTACTAATTTGGCTAAAACCTTTTGTCAATAACTAAATGTTTGGGCCTAAAATTGGCGCGCCAAAATCAAAAAAGGACAAGCCCATAATGAAATTTCCCACTCGGCCCAAAAGCTTGGGGACAACAAAATTAGGATCCAGACGGCTTGGGTTTTACGCCTTTTTATCGAAAACAAAAGTCCCCAGCCCAAGAAAGCCCAAAAGAAAGAAGCTGTCATCCGGGCTTTAAAAGGATCAGCCCACAAAATTGTTTGGACTCAAACCCAAGAGACTGAAAGATACTACCACGTGGCTACCTCAACTTTGAGAAAGTCAGCATTTTCAACTAGAGTTCTTTATATGGGAAGGGACGTCTCTGGAAAACTGCCAAAACAGAAGATCAAAGAGCCCATCTATATTCAGAGATTTTGCTCCAAAGCAACACACCACCTTCCAAAGGATTCACAGCTCACGCTTTCTCAGTTAGAGCGGGAAACAGGTAATTATTCAAAAAAAATACAAAAAGAAAAAAACAAACCGCCATGAAAAACCCAACAAACGGTGGCGTTGGTTGAAACAAAAGCAGCCGCCCAGGAAACCAGGGAAGGGATTGCTATAGGAAGTGACTACTGGGAGCCTATCTGCCATAATTGATAAAAATCTTTCCTGCCTTACGTTTTGGGAGATCTTTTTGCCGCCCATTATTAAAATCTAAAACCACTTCCAAAAAGGATCTCTTATAAAAAAACAAAAGCAGGCAAGAAAGAGTGACACTCAAATCATCAATAAAAAAAAAACAACATCAAGAAAAAGCCTAAGAGCTCACTTGAATTCCAAGGTTCAGACTTAGAAAACAAGTCTTCTAGAACGAGATCCCTCGTTACAAATTTGGTTCAGCAAAAGCCAAGACAAGCAGAGTTTGAGTTTTCACAAACGTGGAGACCCCAGAAAACTCAGGAAGAGCCCTGTTCAAGCAGAACAACTCTCGTAGTGCAATCCCTAGCTCATCAGACCATCGAGAATAGCCACTTCTGTCCCTTCCAAGCAAGAGAAGTTGCAGTTCTGCCCATTCAAAAGGCCTCACAAAGCGTGAAGAAAACGTAAAGCTCTGCCAAAACCCAACTTTGGTATCGATTTGCAGGTCAGCCTAGCATTTGAAGTCACAAAGCAGTACGGACCGACCCAGACACGTCCAGTCCAGCCTACATCGGAACCTCCCATTCAGGCAGAAATGAAGTTCCGGCAGTCTTTTAACTTGTCTAGAGTTAGCATGCATATTTATTATCTTGTAGAAGGCAGTTCTGCCTGAAACGGTCCAACTTCTATCAAACACTTCTGGCCAGAACAGCCGTTTGATACTGAGATAAATTGTGGAAGTCCTTACCAGTCTAAGGCAAGAAAAGAACTTACTTGGGAGATATTCCTCACCCAAATTCACAATCATTTGTTTTTAGAAGTCAGTAACTTGGGGCGCAAGTTATCTTTTCTAAAAGAAGTCTGCTAGAATTTACGTTGCTAGCAGTGGCACGCTCGCACACCAAAGAAAGCTGACTTGTTGACCAATACATGGTCTCCAAGCCAGTGGGGAACTTCGCCCTTCCATCACAGGAGCCAAACGCAAAAACGGGTGAACAATTTGGCACGCCCAGTGGGACTTCTCAGTATACATACTCTGACAGAGCCGTTCACAGGTTTACAAATACAGGAAGCTCTAGCCAGAATTCACACTAGATATGGAGACAAACCAGATGGCTCGTAGGGAAGGTCCCGAGTCAGAAGAAAGCGATGCTAGACAGTCAGCTCGCGGCAGCACAGGAAGTAGACGTTCTGGAACTAACTCTAGAAGGATGAATCAAATGCAGGAGTCAATACTCCGACAAGAAGTCACGGTCCAAAGGAACCAAGACACTCTCAATAATATGACAGCAATGATGCAATGGCAGGTTAACAGGCAGTTCCGGAAAGACCGAGAGATCGCCATGGCCAGAATCCAAAAACCTAATGCTGTAGTCCAGCAGTTAGATCTCCCTCACGGTCCTCCGCCAGGACTGGCATGGCCATACCAGGAAGATCCTTTAGTTGCACAGGTTGCTGGACTGCCAGATCACAGGGAAGTCCAGGCTGGTCCAAGAGAAGGAGTCCTTCCCAATCAAGGACACGAAGCCCCAGCCCGGCTAGATGACTTTGCACTAGCTCAGCAGAACCAGCCAGAACTTCAGCCCATTCCACCCTTGGCGGCCCAGCATGATTAACCTGTGGCACTTCAGCCAGAGCCACCAGCAGTATTGCCATATAGACCCAGAAGGATGGACCCTAATCCATTCCCTCCACCCGCAAGAGGGAGAAGAGGCAGAGGGGGAAACAACCTCTTTGCAAATCATGACAGGAATAGACCGGGGGCAAACTGGAGGAATCACCTAGACATCGAAGAACAGGAAGGGCACAGAGAGGAACCTCCACTCAGACCATACAGAATAGAGCCCAGGATCGATTACATTCAGCCAGAACAGGGACAAGATCTTCCCCCCGTCAATGCTTTGAATGACATAGGGGCATTGCAAAGAATGATCAGGGAAATCATGGAACCCGAGGCAAGAAGAGGAGAGAGGCCTACTTACAGAAAACCCTATCCAGCCTACATCGATCAAATACCTTTGCCTCCAGGTTTCAAAGTACCAAACTTTACCTTGTTCAACGGGGAAGATCCTCATGCTTCCTCAGTTGAGCATATAGGCAGGTTCTCTGTCCAATGCATAGCTATTGAGAACAACCCTCTGCTGAAATTAAGACTTTTCGGCAATTCTCTCTCTGGACAGGCTTTCACCTGGTATACCAGCCTGCCAGCTAATTCTGTGCAAACTTGGGAACAGATGGAAAATGTCTTCCATGACTATTATTACAGGATCCAGCCAGAAGTCACCATTAGTGATCTGGCTTCCCTCAAACAAAGCGAGGATGAACCGGCCCAAGACTTCATAGCCAGGTTCAGGAAGCTCAAAATGAAGTGCCGAATCCCCATGGAGGAGAGACATTTCATCCAGATGGCACAAGCCGCCCTTAAGATCTCTCTCAGAAAGAGGTTTGACGGAATATTGTTCGGGGACCTGGCAGAACTGGCTGACAAGGCATCCAAATATGAGGAATTGCTCAGGGAAGAACAACAGAGAAGGAATTCCTCTAAAGGTACTTATTACAAAACCCCTTCTTCCTCAGTCCACCTGATTGGGGTAGAGTCGTAGGAAGATTCAGAAGAGTCAGAAGAGAAAGAGGTTTCAGTGGCAGAAATGGCGAAACTCAAACATCCCATCAACTGCAAAGCCCTTACAAAGCCACCTAAAGACCAAAAGCCCCCACCGTTCACAGGAGGATTCGTTCCCAACAAGCCAATGCAGAACAAGGTTTACTCTTTTGATTTAACCAAGGTTGATGCTTTGTTCAATGAAATGCTACAGCAGAAGGCAATAGAAACGCCCCACAGAATACCCAAGCCGGAGGAACTCAAGGGTAGACAATACTGCAGGTGGCACAACTCTTGGAACCATTCTACCAACAGTTATGCTGATTAGGCAGGACTGGCCCGGTTACTAGGAAAGCTTCAGGTGAGGCAATTATTACTTTATAACACATACTAACTTTATTTAAATTGAACAGAAATTAAAACACACTTGGACAAAAAGTAAGTATTCCAATCTCACTCCCCAAAAACCATGTTGATGTGATGTGCAAATTTCAAAGTATAATTCATGAATTAGTGTCTAAGCAACAATAAATAGAAAAGACTCTATTGTGGGATTGATCTTCACCATGTCCATTTGTTCTAACGTTTAAAATAATCTATGGATATTAACTTAAAAACAAAAAATTTTAAACAAGACTCAAAAAAAGAAAAATATAAAATTTACTTTCCCACCCCCAAACTTAAATCACACTTTGTCCTCAAGGCGTGGAAAATAAACAAAGGAAACAACTAAAGAAGTAATTAGGAGAGAAAAAACAAAAAAAAAATAAAAGAAAAAAGAAAAAGAAAAGACAAGAACATAAAACATAAACAGAAAAAAGTAAAAGAGAAGGAAAAAAAAAAAAATAAATAAAAAGAGAGAGAGAGAACACACCAGGGATGCGGAGGTGATGCTGCGGTGATTCGAACGCAGGACCTGTAGCTCGGATGCAAAGAGCGCTGACCAACAGCCCAAGTCCGCACATGTGTCAAATTATCGCGACAGCTACTATATATACTGGTTTAGCAGCGTTCATGTGTCAATTGAAAAATATTGAATCCCCTTCGTCTAACCTGGAGTCCAGAGCCAAAAAGCTCGCCTTTGGCCATTCGCAACTCAGATTGAAAATCACAAAAGACGCTCTCTTTTTATTTCACTCAGTTTCAACCCATCCATCTCCACCCTCTCCCCTTGTCATCTCTAGCAAGAACTCAAGAGCCTTGGCTATCTTTCAGAGCATAGTCGTGTGGGTTCATCTATGTGAGGGTGCCAAATCCAGAAAACCCTCAACAAAATCAAAATCACCATCAGCTGCGGCTTCGTCGAAGAGACAATCGGATGCTCACCGAGATCCGTCCCAACTCCGACCCCCCCGACTCAGATGAGCTGACCCAGACGGAGTTCAACCCCAACACCACATAGTCTCGCAGTTCCTGAGCTTGGTTAACGGTAAGCTTCGCGTTGTGCTCATAACTGGGTCTCAGTGTGGGTATTTTTGTGTTGAAAGTAATTAAGAACAAAAGTGATTATTTCAGACTTCGTTGCCTTGTTCTGAGATACTCATCCGCGTCTATTGGAGGGTTTCAGCGAGCAAGTCAATCTTCAAGTTGGGAGCAGGTATAATATCGAATCCCTGCATTTTTTTTTTTTTTTGGTGGTAGATTTGCATTAATTCATGGGTCTTTCTGGATTGTGAGAATTTCTGCTTGCTTGTGTCTTTTGGTTGGTTCTGATAGCGATACTCAGTTGTGTGGTGTCTGGCTATGTGATGTAAACTGAGTTGCAAAAATTAACTTCTCAAAATTATATATATGTGCTGGATCCGCAACAGCTTCCCCCAAACTTGCATCTTCACTCATCTGAATTGCTTTAACTTCCAGTATAGTGTAGATGTGGTGATGTTAATGTAGACTTGCTGCTGGGTGCATGATTCCAGCTGCTGCTGGGTGCAAGATTCCAGCTGCTACTGGGTGCAAGATTCCAGTATAGGATTTTCTGTTTTTGATGCTTGCTGCTGATGGTTGTGTCCTGCATTGAGTCAATTATGTGTTAGGAATAGAAAGAAAATATAAACAACTAGAGAAAGAAAACAACAAATTTCTCTGTTTTTTTGTTTTGAAAATAAAAGAAGTAAAGAGTTTAGAAAAATTGGGTTGCCTCCCAATAAGCGCGCTATTTTAAGTCTGTAGCTAGACTTTGCAGAAGCCTGGTGGTCAAATCACTGGTTCCTTCAGAGTCAAAGACTCGGCTGCAATGTCAAAGGGGGTCTCCATGTAGGGTTTCAGCCTATGACCATTCACCTTGAACGTGTTGCCTTTATCTTCATTAGTGATTTGAACTGCTCCATGAGGAAAAACTTGAGTCACTAGGTAGGGTCCAGTCCAACGAGATTTTAATTTCCCTGGAAACAACTTGAGCCTTGAACTAAATAACAGAACCTTTTGCCCTGGCTGAAATTCCTTCCGTAAAATTTGACTGTCATGAAATGTCTTAGTTCTTTCCTTGTAGATGCGAGAACTATCATAAGCACCTTGACGAATTTCCTCTAGCTCATTTAAATGCAATTTCCGCTTTTCCCCAGCTGCAATTATAACTGGCAGCGTCTCTGCAGCTCTTAAATATGCATATTTAAGATGTTTTGGTAAAGGCTTCAGCTCCAATTTTGGCGGCTGTTGTCTAGATGGTTTAAGGGGCTGTTTGGGCTCCCCTAAACTCTCGTACACATTCCTAAATTTTGGCAACACTGTGGGCAGACTGTTCAATGCGTGAATGTACTCAAGAACACCTTCATCTTCAGAATTTGTCTCAAGTTCCCCCTGTAAAACATGCAGCAACTGATATGTTTTTGAATTAGCATAAAATCCGTCTGCACCATACTATCTACCATGTCAATACGCATACAATCTTGCTGTTCAGCAGGACGTTTTGCTGCCTCAAACAAATTAAACACCACAGATTGGTCTTGAACCCGTAAAGTCAATGTTCCAGCTTCCACATCAATTAAGGTCCTAGCTGTTGCCATAAACGGCATCCCCAAAATAATAGGTGTTTGAAGGTCTTCATCCATGTCTAAAACCACAAAATCTGCCGGTAGATAAAGATTATCAACCTTAATAATTAGATCTTCAATAACACCTCTTGGATAAGTGATTGAACGGTCAGCTAGTTGAAGTATAATTGATGTAGGCTTTAAATCTCCTTGCCCCAATCGCTGGAAAACAGAAAAAGGCATCAAATTAATACTTGCACCCAAATCAATTAAAGCACTTTTAAAATTAGAATTTCCAATAGTGCAAGAAATATTAAAACTCCCTGGATCTTTTTTCTTAGGTGGTAGTTTGTTTAGCAAAACTGCGCTGCACTGTTCTGTCAAAATAACTTTGTCCAAATCTGAAAGCGTCTTTTTGCTGCTGCAAACTTCCTTCAAAAATTTGGCATATGATGGAATTTTCTTGATTGCATCCAGTAATGGAATGTTGATTTGAACCTTGGATAATGTCTGCATAAAGTCCTTGAGTTGTTGATCTTTTGCTTTTGGCTTCAAACGTTCTGGATATGGAATAGGGGCCTCATGAACACGCTCAGGAACTTGTTTTGGAACAGTTTCTAGATCTGCCAAATTATGTCTTTCTGCAGGTTCGGCAGATTCTGCTGCTGCAAAATTTTCTGTATTATCCTTCACTGTTTGCTGCTCCTTTTCAATGCTATTTTCACGATTGTCATAGCTTTTTCCACATCGTAAAGTCCGAACAACGTTGCAATCTTCACGTCCATTTGGATTAGGAATTGTTTGACTAGGAAATTTGCCCTTTTCTCTATTTGAAATCTGTGTAGCTAGCTGTCCAAATTGTTGCTCCAAACTTTTAATTGATGCTTCAACATTTTGAAATCTTTGATTGTTGCCCTCGATGAATGATTGAGTTGTTGCTGCCAGTTTAGCAAGTTGATCTTCCAGAGATGGTTTGGGGGGAACAAAAGGTTTTTGTGCATGCTGGAATGGTTTGGCATTAGTCTGATTGCCACCCCATTTGAAATTAGGGTGATCCCTCCATCCAGGATTGTAATGAGTTGCATATGCATCATTCCTAGGCCTTTGATAGCTGTTCATCATATTGACATGTTGTTCAACAAGCTCTGGGTAAGAGTCTCTATGTGGGCAGCCCATTATGTCATGTGTAGCCATACTGCATATAGTGCAAACTGTTGATGTAGGTGGCTGCTGTGTAGAACTTGCTAGATGTTGTAGAAGCATATCAAACTTTGCATCAATTTTCTTATCCATTTTTTCCATTTGTGCAGACATATTGGGAGAACCTACTGATAACTCAAAAATGCCCCTTTTCTGTGAATGTTCTGCTGCCCATTGCTGAGATTCTGTAGCCATCATATCAAACAGTTCAAATGCCTCTCTTGCAGATTTATTTGACAATGATCCTCCTGCTTATGCATTCACATGGCTCTTAGATGTAGGATTAAGCCCATCAAAGAAAATATTCATTTGTGTATCTGAATCAATTTTAACATGTGGACACTTTATGTACATCTCTGTATATCTCTCCCACGCTTCATGAAACTCTTCATTAGGCTTCGTGTAAATGTCAAAATCTCCCTCTTGAAATTCAATGTCTTGGATGCTGGATAATATTTGTTCAGGAATTTTGTGTGTAACTGCTGCCAAGTAGTAATGCTATTAGAGGGTAGAGTGAATAACCAAGTTTCTGCCTTGTCCTTCAAAGTGAAAGGGAAAAGATGTAACTTAATAGCCTCAGCAGAAAAACCCCTAATCAAAATATTCTTGCAACCCACAATAAATTTTGCAATATGTATGTTTGCATCTTCATTAGGCAGCCCCCGAAAAGTAGGTAGAATTTCAAGCATATGGGGCCTGATCTCGAACGAATCACCCTCTTCTTGTTCAGGATACACAATGCAATTGGGAACATCAGTGGCACGGGCTTCCAATGACTGCCTGAGTGGTCTACCTGCCGCAGGTAATTCTAACGCCATGTTACCCTCGTTTGCAAACAGATTCTGCAGAAAAGTGCCCTGCAGTAAACAGTCCCAAGCCCAAGTAACTTCTCTCCGCTGTCTATGCAGTGTGCGCTCTGGTTCTGGATCAAATTGTACAATCTGTGCAGTTCCTGATCTGGTTTGGACCATGCAGTCTGCAGAATCTGCAACAGAAACAAAATTGTTCAATTTCAAAAATTTTTTTTTTTTGGACGAAAATTAAAAATAAAATAAAATAAAATAAATCAGAAAAAGGTTAAACAAAAATTGTCTAAAATAGTCCCCGGCAACGGCGCCAATTTCTTGATAGGAGTTTTAGTACCTGTGCAAACAGGGTTAAAATCACATAAAATACTTGCAAGAATACAAGGCTATTGTAGTATAGATGCTCATGCAAGGTCGTTTTCCTCAAGGACTAATTAGCAATTTAAGTAAAAACAAATTCCAAATGACTACTTAAAATAAAAGGTCAAGAAAGATGATTATGAATTTGGTTGATTCTAAAAACAAATATTAAAACAAGAACAAATATGATTGAAGGAAAGAGTTTTGAATATCAATTTATAAAAGCACTAGGGTTTCACCATCACCTAGCAATCCTATGAACTTTTACCAATTACTTATGATTTGCACATGCCACTTTGAAGGTTAGGTTTTCCTAATGTATATTCTACTTGGAACCTCCAACACAGAACGTATATCCAACATGCACCCCGTCCGGACGTTCGGATCAAATCTGAACATGAAAGACTCATTAAGTTTTATGAAAACCCTTTGAAAAACCATGCAACCCTTAAGACGTGGTGTTCATCTTAAGTGAAATTACAATTATTAATCACAAGAAGCTAGCATCAATTTCAGGGAACCTTCCGACCAAAATTGCATCCAATTACTTTTCTAAAGATCCTAATGGTGATCAGGCATTAAGACAATTAGATAGTTTAAAACAGTGATTAACAATTCAAGTAGGCATGCACTCATCATAAGCAATTAAATAAAAATCACATATTCATGCTAAGGTTCAAGGCTTCACCCTAGCAAAAGAAATTTAGTTACGCATACTCATAATTGAAATCCAAGAAAATATCATTAAGAAGAAAAGAACGAAAACACCTGAAAGTTGTGAAAACCCAAAACCCTAGCAATTTCTCTCCACAATGCAAAGTTCAAAAGTGAAAAAGAAGTCCTTAATTCCTTGTGAGAAAGAGCTTAAATACCCCTTAAAACCTAGCTGCCAATGTACAGCTTTTCCATCCCCACAAGGAAACTAATTAAAATAAAATAAAACTAGGAAATAAAGTCCAAATTGGAATAGGAGAATCTGCCCAAAATCTGCCCAGCCACGTTTTTACCACAAATCTCCTCCAAATCTGGCCCAAGATAGCTTGTTTTAAAGATAAAAATGTTCTGAACACTTCTCTAGAAGGCCACGAACCCATCCGAGGTCATCTTGTGCTCCAAAAACGCAATAAAAGCCCAACACGTCACTATTCCAGCACCGCGCACTGCTCCTTTATTTTATTGCCAGAAAATAACCGCTTGGAAGAAAACTCTGAAATTTTGATATGATCAAGCTAAGTGACTCAAGAACGTCCTCCAACTGGAATTACTCCAAAATTCCTCCATTTGATTATGTTTTGCTCCAGAGAGAGTCGAAAGTCCTATATTGAAAATATAATTCAAAGTATCAAAATTCTTCCAAAATATTAACCAAAATATACTAAGAATGAGGTTAAATATATAATATACAATATGTCCATCAGACGTGATATAAGAAGGAATAACGGCAGGAAGGTTGAAACTGGCAGAAAAGCCTCCATCGGTCATAACAGATCCTTTCCCTCAACCACAAGTTAATATGGTCAACCTGAATTGGCCAGAACAGAGGGAAACTCGGCCAATGGCAGATATTGCTTGCAGCAGAAGCAGAAAAGTCATAAGAGAAACCAGTCAAAGACCAAGCACCACCATCTCGGCAGGGTTAGTACTTTGTAGCAGGTGCAAGTGTGAAACAGAGCTAGAAGTGGTTCTAGACAAGCAGAATCGACCCACACCTAGTGTCTTTGATAGGATTGGAACCTCACCCCGGGGCAAAACAAGACAGAAGAACCATTTCAGGCCTGCACAATGCAGCGAAAGGAGGGTAGAACAGCCCAGGAAGGAGATATCAATCAAGGCACCCGGGAATGAAAAGCCCTTGGCAACAATCATAGAGGGCAGGTGGTACTCCGTAGGAAAAAGTGGCAGACCAACCATGGAGTTAACCAGAACTCAGAGAAGGAGAATCCAGAGGCAATACTGCACATATCTCAAGAGCCAGAATAAAACGCAGATACATACAGAGACCAATTCTGCCAGGAAAGGAAAGAATCCTAAAGCACTTCCCCACACAGAACAGGAAGCTTGTCGCTCAAGAAAGCTACCGGAAACAGAACTTTCGGCCAGATCTCCTGTCCATCCAGCTTCGTCGTCTGGCAGTCAACCCAACATCTTGCAGGCACAAGGGGAATCCGAGCCTACCCCGCAGCAAGGGAAAGACGACCCCACGGAGGAATATGAAGAGGAACAATTGGACTATGGAACATTTGCAGAAGGACAGAATGACCCCCTCGGAACTGAAGAACAAGATGATTGGACCGAAGAATACGGGGAAGAACTGATGGAATTTGAGGAAGAATTGGATGCTGAAACAGAGGCTTTTGGCGCAGAGTTAGAAGACTTACTACAGAGTGACTTGGGAGTTAACATGGTGTTCATCCTGCCAGAAAAATTCAGGGCCGCCGAGGGACAAGAAAGCACCTTGGAAGGAGATGTTTTCTCTCAGGAAAGCTTTGAGTGCAGACTGGCGGAAACAAAGGAGATGCCAGAACAACAGGCAGACAACCCCAGAACAGGCGGAACTGCCAATAACCCAGCTGCGGAGCAGTTTTGTTTCTCTAAACCAACCAAAGAAATGGCAAATCACCTCAGGCCTTCGTTTATAATGGCAAACCTTGGAGGTATTCCTATTTCCAAGATCATGATAGATGGAGGTGCGGCCATTAATCTATTGCCCCACAGAATGCTGGGCAAGATGGGCAGAACAGAGAAGGATTTGATTCCAACACGTTTGACCGTCACCAACTTCGCTGGGGGCATTACAAAAATCCATGGCATCTTAGACGTGGATGTCATAGTTGGAAGCAAAAAATTGAAAATAGCATTCTTTGTGATAGATACCACTTCCACCACTTACAATGCACTACTTGGCAGGGATTGGATTCACCAGAGCTTTTGTGTTCCTTCCACCCTCCACCAGCAGCTAGCACTATGGAATGATGAAGGCCAAATGGAGATTGTAGAGGCCGATCCACGGCCATTCCTACCCTCTGCCATGTGTCTTGAAGCAAGGTATTATCATGACGACCTCGGTCCTTTTACTTTCTTTGGAGTCAACCAGACCGGCCGCCCCCATGGTGTCACGGCCCAAAGGCTCATTGAAGAAGGTCTAGCCAATTCTCTGGAGGACTGGAATAGACCTTTCTGCGCTAAGAACTCTGATGATTAGTCCCAATCAACTGGACAAGGATCGAGCTGCAACAATCCGATCCATCACAAAAAGATTGTTGATATACTGGGAAGAAAGGAAGTTTTTCATACAGAATCCAGCCACCAATATGGCAGAATTCACGCACGAAAGTGCGAAGGAACAAGAAGAGGAAGTTTTACAGGAGGAAGTATTAGATTTTGCACCTGCAGCGTTAGATGACTCCCTGCGAGAAGTGGAGGATCCTCTACAAGAAATAAACTTAGGGACAGAAGAAGATCCAAGGCCTACTTTCATCAGCACACTTCTGAAGGAACCACTCAAGTCTGAACTCATAGCACTTTTGCAGGAGTTCAGAGATTGTTTTGCTTGGCACTATCACGAGATGCCAGGACTGGACAGACAGCTAGTAGAACACAAACTGCCAATCAAAGATGGCTACCTTCCAGTTAAACAGGCTAGGAGAAGAATGTCCATGGACACAGAACTGAAGGTCAAGGAAGAAATAGAAAGGCTGCTTAAGGCAGGGTTCATCAGACCAGCCATCTATGCCGATTGGCTAGCAAATATTGTACCTGTCCTCAAAAGAAAAACAGGGGCAGTTAGAATATGTGTGGATTACAGAAATCTGAATGAAGCGTCTCCCAAAGACGAATATCCTATGCCAATGGCAGACATGCTAATAGACGGAGCTGCTCATAACCAGATGCTATCTTTCATGGATGGCAACGCAGGTTATAACCAGATCATGATGGCAGAACAAGACATCCACAAGACAGCCTTCATGTGTCGAGGGCATATAGGTGCTTTCGAATATACTGTAATGCCTTTCGGTTTAAGGAACGCGGGTGCTACCTATCAAAGGGCAATGAATTCCATCTTTCATGATATGATAGGACATTCTTTGGAAGTGTACATAGATGATGTAGTGATTAAGTCCCCCGAGGAAGGAACCCACATATCAAGTCTAAGGAAGGCATTTCTAAGAATGAGGCAGCACAAGCTAAAAATGAACCCCAAAAAATGTGTTTTTGGAGTTCAGGCAGGAAATTTCTTAGGATTCTTGGTTCACCAGAGAGGCATAGAGGTTGACAAGAATAAAGCAAAGTCCATCATGGAAGCCCTACCACCTCGGAACAAAAAGGAACTTCAGAGTCTCCTAGGAAAAATCAATTTTCTAAGGAGATTCATATCCAATTCTGCAGTAAAGATTCAGCCTTTTTCTTCCTTGTTAAAACTAAAGCAGGAACAAACATTCAAGTGGGAAGAACAGCACCAGCAGGCTTTCCAGGAAATAAAAGACTACCTCTCAAATCCACCAGTTCTGTCCCCACCAAAGAGAGGCAGACCACTCAAACTCTATGTATCTGCATCAGAGGTGTCCATTGGAAGCTTGTTAGTCCAGGACAACAAGGAAGGAAAGGAGCAGGCAGTTTACTATCTAAGCAGAACACTGACAGAAGTAGAGAGGAGGTATTCCGCAATAGAAAGGCTTTGTCTGGCCTTGTATTTTACTGCTATAAAGCTCAGACATTACATGCTGCCACACACTATCTATATCATCGCCAAGACAGACTTGATCAAGTATATGTTGACAAGACCAATGTTGAGAGGCAGAATTGGGAAATGGACTTTGGCTTTGACAGAATTCACCCTCAGGTATGTCCCCCAGAAAGCTGTCAAAGGGCAAGCTGTGGCAGATTTCCTAGCAGATCACCCAGGAGAGGAAATTGAAAACATGGACTCTTTGGACATAGCAAATGCGAATCTACTAACTAGGGCTCATGTTTGCCTTAACAATCCAATCTATTCAATTCATCTTACACCTTGGAAACTATATTTTGATGGATCAAAGACAGATAAGGCTTCAGGAGCCGGGATTGTTCTGGAAGAACCATTGGGGATCAGACATTGCTATTCCTTCCAGTTAGATTTCCAGTGCACCAACAACCGGGCTGAGTACGAAGCTTTGATTATAGGGCTTGAGATGTTGGTAGAATTAGGAATCCAGTCCGTGGAGATCTTGGGAGATTCAATGCTTGTCTTAAAACAAATTGCTGGAGAATACAAGTGTCTAAATCCTTCCTTGGCTGTATATCTAGTAGCAGCTAGAAATCTGTTGACAGAATTCAGAGAAGCTACTTGGGAACACATCCCAAGGGAAGAAAACTTCGCAGCCAATGAACTGGCTCAGGTAGCGTCAGGCATACAAATGCCCGAAGACTGCGTCCAAAGGATCATCAAGATAGGAAGAAAAAGTCTACCATCTGTTCTGACTAGAGGAATGGAGATAGAAGTCAATTCTGCCTTAATCACTAAAGACGATTGGAGGGAGCCTATCATGACTTACTTGCAATATCCCACTCTGCCCTCTGAGAAAAGAGTCAGAATCATGGCTACAAACTACCTCATGTGGAATGAAGATTTGGTCCGAAAAAGTAAGGATGAGGTGCTATTAAGGTGCCTCGGAAAGACAGAATATATGAAAGTCATGGGAGAAACCCATGAAGGGATCTGTGGGGCTCACCAAGGAGGAAGAAAGATGTGCTGGTTAATTAGAAGGTATGGCTACTTCTGGCCAACCATGTTGAAGGATTGCATCAACTATTCCAAGGGATGTGAGGCCTGTCAAAGGCACGGCCCAATGCAGCAGGCTCCTTCTGTCCCTATGAATCCAGTGGTAAAACCATGGCCTTTTAGGGGATGGGCAATGGATCTCATTGGCAAAATCTATCCAGCCAGCAGCCAGCAGCATTGTTTTATCATTGTTGCTACAGACTATTTCACCAAATGGGTGGAGGCCAAGCCAATCAAAACCACAACTTCTCAAGAGATCATCACCTTTATAGAAGAACAGATCATACAAAGATTCGGCATTCCAGAATCAATCACAGCTGATAGGGGTTCTTCTTTCATATCTAGGGATATGCTAGATATGGCAGAAGCATTCAAATTCAAACTGCTTCAGTCTACCCCCTATTATGCTCAAGCTAATGGACAGGTAGAATCAAGTAACAAGGTGATTATCAATATCATCAGGAAGATGCTGGAGAAGAATCCAAAGCAGTGGCATGAAAAGTTATCAGAGACTTTGTGGGCATACAGAACTTCCAAAAGAGAAGCAACTGGCATGACTCCCTATGCCCTGACCTACAGCCATGATGCAATTCTGCCCATGGAGATAGCAGTCCAGTCTCTTAGAATTTCTCACCAGCACGGTCTCACAGGAGAAGACTACTCTCAAGCCATGTTACTTGAATTAGAAGAATTGGATGCAAGCAGGATTGACACCCTCAACAAACTCTTAGCAGGAAAGCAGGCTGTATCAAGGGCATACAACAAAAGGGTCAGAGATAAGAGTTTTGAAGAGGGAGAGATAGTCTGGAAGGCAATTCTGCCTCTTGGAGCACACGTAGCTGGATATGGAAAATGGTCACCTACATGGGAAGGTCCTTTTGTGATTAACCAGATCCTCGGAATGGGGGCATATAGGTTGCAGGACAGAGATGGAGTTATTCACAATGCCCCAATCAATGGCAAATGGTTAAAGAAATTCTACCCAACCATGTGGGATTCACAAGCTGTACAGACGGACCCCGGGATATAAAAAAAACAAGGCTAACTTTGTCTATGTTATGAATCCATTTTGCTTTAAAGTTGTTTCGTTTTTTTTTTTACTTCCAAAGTTATGTTTTGTTTATTACATCAAGGGTGAATGAAAGTAGTAAGATGCTGTTTGAAAGAGAAGCAGAACAAACTTTATTTAAATAGCCACCATAGCGGCAAAGTTGTCCAAATAAACAAGGAAACAGAATTTGAAAGAACTAAAATCCTAATTTTCCAAGGGTTTCCTGCAGGTTCGCCTTCTTGACAGAAAGTTCCTTCTGGAGCAGCACTCCTTGGTGGATCGAGGCTTCTGCAATTTCCAAAGCTGGCCTGGAAGCTGCAACCATGCTCTGCACAAGGAAGGTGGCCTTGGTTTTAGAGCTCAGTCCAGTCCCAAGCTTGTTCTGCTCCTCCCTGCACTCTGCCAGTTGTTTTTGAAGCTCTTCAATCTGCTTCTCCAACTTATCCGCAGTGGCCTTGGCCTCCTTATATCC
>NW_023010212.1:0-31609 GCF_902201215.1 Prunus dulcis
GCATAACCTGACCATATGAGAAACTTGACAACAGGTAAATCATGACATATCATGCATTCATGATAGGACTTATTGTTGTTGTTTTGTTTTGAGTCTTTGTAATTGAAATTAAAATATGAGTCGGTTGGTGACATCTTTAAAAGTCCTTAATGAATTAGACTTTGTATTTTTATTGAATCATAATTTATATTGTTAATCTGATAAGTGTTTTGCCTTGGTGTGGCGTCTTATTGATGGAGATCATATTGCACCAGGTTCAAAGAGTTTTAGTTTAATTGGTCTTAGAGTTATATTTGTTTTGGAAGTCTTGCAAGTTTCTCTCCCGTGTGAAACTTGCTTTCAATAAAAGGTTGGCTTGCCTTCTTGTGATACTTAGCTTTCCAACGTAGGATTAGTCTTAGAGTCATACTTGGTTTGGAAGTGTAGTCTCACAAGTTTCTCTTTCATGAGAAACGTGCTTTGCATAAAAGGAGGTTTGGCCTTCTTGTGATGGTGTGCTTTTCCAACGTCTGGATCATAGGTGAACATTCAATATAATTTGGAAAAGCTGCCGTACTCTTTTTAAGTTGGTAAATCATCAAGTGCTTTGGTTGCTTGGTGATTAATTGAATTCATTCATCTTTCATATTGCATTCATATGCATATCGGTGACTCATACGATTGAGGGCACAAAGACTGTGGTGGTAGTTTTCCTCCGGCGAGCTTGAAGCAATCGTGACCAGTATTGCGTTCAACATAAGGAGTGTCGAAGATCATCCCGTGACAGAAGTTGAGTTCCGAAGAAGTCGGTAAACATTATCTAGAATGAGTCTAGGATAAGTGTGTGAGTACTTCTTGTAATCATCGTTCTATAGTGGATTTGAGTTGGACTAAGGAGTCCCGTGGATTTTCCCCAGAGGTGGGGTTGATCATTATTTATTGCAAAAAAATTCGAATTAGCTTGTTTAACATTCTCCAGGCATATATATATATAGATATCCTACAGGTATTTTCAATTGGCATCAGAGCAGGTTGCTGGACATACTCAGTAAGATCTAATATACCTTAGGATGGATCGTGCCTCGGGCTCAATTGCACATCCACCATATTTTGACGGCAACAACTATGGAGCTTGGAAGGCCAAAATGAAGTCGTTTCTTTGGTCCTTAGATGAACGTGTATGGAGTACAGTGGTTCATGGATTTCCTAAACCCACAAAGAAGATCGGGAAAGGAGATGAAGAAACCACAATCCTCAAAGCTAGAGAGGAGTGGACCACTGCAGAAGTCACACACAGCACTAATAATCAAAAGGGGTTAAATGCTTTATTTACTGCTGTCTCTTCAGATCAATTTGAATATATATCTGGTTGTGATACTTCTAAGGAAGCTTGGGATATTTTGCAGGTTACCCATGAAGGAACAGATACTGTCAAGGGAGCCAAGCTTCAAATGCATACGTTACAGTTTGAGACACTCATGATGGATGAGAATGAAACTTTTTCTGAATTTTATGCTAAACTGTGTGTAATTGTGAATGCTTGTTCAAGTTTAGGTGAAAAAATTCCAGAAGACAGGGTTGTGAAAAAGATTTTGAGATCCTTGCCTCAACGATTTCAACCAAAGATCACGGCTATTGAAGAGATCCGTGACTTGAACACCTTGAAAGTTCAAGAACTCATAGGGTCCATACAAACCTATGAGATGAAACATCTACCCCTTAAAAAGAGCAAAACTGTTGCTTTCAAGGTTGTGAATGAAGAAGATGATGGGCATTCAAATGAAGATTGCAGTGATGAGGAATTAACGATTCTCACAAGGCGATTCATGAACTTTCTCAAGAATCAGGATCCAAGGAGTCGAGATTCAAAAGGTATAAATTCTAAAAATAGGTTTGTTAACTATACTGATGGTGGGTCTAAATTTCGCAGGTCAAATGAACGAAAGAATCCAAGAGAAAAGGTCCAATGTTTTGAATGTGAAGGCTATGGACACATATCTTCGGAATGTGCCAACACCTTAAAGAAACAAAAGGATAGCAAGAATAAGGCAAT
Organism: Prunus dulcis; assembly: GCF_902201215.1. Taxonomy (NCBI): domain Eukaryota; kingdom Viridiplantae; phylum Streptophyta; class Magnoliopsida; order Rosales; family Rosaceae; genus Prunus; species Prunus dulcis. The sequence goes on from NW_023010212.1 coordinate 2,033, forward strand.
GCATATTACTTGGAGTGATAGTGAATCGGAATGCGAGAATGATGAAAAGACGGTTGCACTCATAACCATAGTTAGCTTGGATGAATCACATGAGGATGATGATTGTAAAGAAGTTGCTGTGCTGAAGCTGGAAAATTGCAGGATTGCAAACGAGTTTCAATCCCCTGATGCAGATTCTAAAAAGGAAAGTGCAGGTATGAACGAAAAATTGATGTTTTTGCAGAAAAAATTGACTGATCAGAATAAATTAATTGCTTCTCTAACTTCTGACAACAAAGCCCTTGAACTTGAACTTAAAAATTCAAAGGAAAGGATTGTTTCTTTAACCATTGGTGCAGAAAAAATTGACAAGATGATTAGCATGGGACGAAGAGATGGTGACAAACGAGGCTTGGGATTTCAAACAAGTAATAAGTCTTCCGCTGTGTCTAAAACAAAGTTTGTCAAATCCACTTCACTCTTTGAACCTTCTGCCCCTCATGAAGTCAAGAAATTTATTCCAATCTGTCACTTTTGTGGAACTCGTGGGCACATAAGACCAAGATGCAATAAGCTTCGAAACGAATTTATTCGTTCAAATTGTCATAGCATGAGTGGAAAAGTAAGTATCCAACATAAGATTTCAAATCTTATGAATGAGGTAAACCGCTTATCCAAACTATCTTCTTTTCATTGTTTGCCATCAACTAAGACAAAGTTAGTTTGGAGGAAAAAGGAAAATCATAATTGTATGTTTGCCTCCACTATTGTTGTGCATGAACCCGTTGCTTTAGAAAATTTGGATCTTAAATGTCTTGTTGCAAAACCTTTGGATAATCTTCAATTTGACACTCTTAGAAAGTCTTTAGGTATTTGTTCTTTTGAATAATTGTTTGTATGCATGCCAAAAGACTCCAGCTATTATCTTCTCTGTTTTTGAATTTGGATTAAATTCTAAGTATTTTGTTCAGCACATGCAGGGATTGATAAGCAATATCAATCCTACTAACGTCTGGAAGTTTTTGCTGATCTTAGATTGGATTTTTGGCGTTGGATCACTTTGGGCAGTTTAATATTGGGTTTTTGTGAATGGCTATCAACTGTCTTTGTTTTTTTATAAAGTCAATTAAATGCTCTTTTTATTAAATCTCATGTGTCTCTTTAGCACATGCACTCTAATCTTGTTTAATAATTTTGAATGAATCCTCATCTTGCCCTTGTCTTGATACTAGATTTGCATTATACTTTTTGCTACTGAGCTCACAATTTTGTAACATCTCTTTAATTAAAAGAAAAGTAAAATAAGTGCTTGATCCTTGCCAAGTAACCGGGCCTCTTGTCTAACCAACGTCGAGGCTCGAGTCAAAAAGCTTTGATCTTATACACTTTGTTCTTCTTTGTAGCCTACATGACTCGGGTTAGTACATCCTAGGGGTGCTTTAACACCCATTGTCTTAAAGTCATCTGACTTGAGCACATTGATTTAACACCCGTTACATGAGTCTTGTAGAAAGCTTAATAAAGTTAGCATTAATAATAATAATAATAAAATAATTTTTTTAAAAAAAAATGAAAGTGGTGACCTCTGTATGCATTTTGTATGTGTTTATTCTATGTTCTTGGCTTGCTCTTGATTGGATTTTTTCTTTGTTATTAAATAAGTTTGGTCACATAACACGAGATTGAGATTTAATATTTGCTCTTTTGATGGACTTTATCTCTTACAAATTCTTTTGATTTCCTTTTTATAATCCTAGTATTTGATTAAACCTTTGTGATTTGATGTGCCTTCAATCTTGAAAGGCTTTGCTTCCAAATGCTTCTAGATAGATATTGGTATTGGCTTTGCTTGTCTATCCTTATGCATAGTGTTGGCATGTACTCAAGTTTTTTTTGGCATGAATGAAGGAGGAGTCTTGGGTTCTTATTAAGCATAGTAATTGATGTTTTGATTGATGTCTTTGTGGTTTCGTCTCTTTTCTAAGTGTGGCTTATGTATATATATATATATATATATATATATATATTTCGGTTTTTTTTCTTATTCAGTGGCTTTCTCTTTTATATTAAATTTTTAACCAAAAAAAAAAAAAAAAACGAATTTGTTTTTGTTTTCAAACATAGTGTAGTTTTATGCTTCTTGTTTAATTGTGCAGTTAGGCTTTCCTTCATGTTACTAAGACGGATACATGATAAATTGAACCTGAGGATTGCAGCATCATTATCAATCCTGCCAGTTGCAGACTTGTGGCACAACTGATTTTTTTTTTCCTCTTATTTTTGCCTTTATATATGCTCCCTTGTACTCTTTCCTTGCTCTTTGGATTTCCTGACAAAAAGGGGGAGAGATTATTGTGAAATTATAATAAAAAGGGGGAGAGATTGTGTTGTATAATTAAGGGGGAGTAGTGTTGTAATTTTGCCTTGAATTACATTTCTTCTCCCACATGCTTCACTGGTTTTGTTGTTTCATAATGTGCAGGGATTCAGAGCCTTGAGTTTAGAGTAGGATTTCATTTGTTGAATCCCATGCAATTTCGTTTGAGTTGTAATAGGTGTTTTGTCTAGGAAATGCCAAAGGGGGAGATTGTTAGTATGAAAATTGTATTGTCATTTCCTAGACTCTAGCATAGGTTGGGAATTAGTGTGTGAACTTGTTTTACTGGAAGCTTTGGCGCAACACATTCATTCTGGATCTTTGAAGCATAACCTGACCATATGAGAAACTTGACAACAGGTAAATCATGACATATCATGCATTCATGATAGGACTTATTGTTGTTGTTTTGTTTTGAGTCTTTGTAATTGAAATTAAAATATGAGTCGGTTGGTGACATCTTTAAGAGTCTTTAATGAATTAGACTTTGTATTTTTATTGAATCATAATTTATATTGTTAATCTGATAAGTGTTTGGCCTTGGTGTGGCGTCTTATTGATGGAGATCATATTGCACCGGGTTCAAAGAGTTTTAGTTTAATTGGTCTTAGAGTTATATTTGTTTTGGAAGTCTTGCAAGTTTCTCTCCCGTGTGAAACTTGCTTTCAATAAAAGGTTGGCTTGCCTTCTTGTGATACTTAGCTTTCCAACGTAGGATTAGTCTTAGAGTCATACTTGGTTTGGAAGTGTAGTCTCACAAGTTTCTCTTTCATGAGAAACGTGCTTTGCATAAAAGGAGGTTTGGCCTTCTTGTGATGGTGTGCTTTTCCAACGTCTGGATCATAGGTGAACATTCAATATAATTTGGAAAAGCTGCCGTACTCTTTTTAAGTTGGTAAATCATCAAGTGCTTTGGTTGCTTGGTGATTAATTGAATTCATTCATCTTTCATATTGCATTCATATGCATATTGGTGACTCATACGATTGAGGGCACAAAGACTGTGGTGGCAGTTTTCCTCCGGCGAGCTTGAAGCAATCGTGACCAGTATTGCGTTCAACATAAGGAGTGTCGAAGATCATCCCGTGACAGAAGGTGAGTTACGAAGAAGTCGGTAAACATTATCTAGAATGAGTCTAGGATAAGTGTGTGAGTACTTCTTGTAATCATCGTTCTATAGTGGATTTGAGTTGGACTGAGGAGTCCCGTGGATTTTCCCCAGAGGTGGGGTTTTACCACGTAAAATAATTCTCTGCGTGTTCGTTTATTTTAAAGCTTTGCACATCTCAGGATTGATAACTCATATCAATCCTGCTTCAAAGGTTGATCATTATTTATTGCAAAAAATTCGAATTAGCTTGTTTAATATTCTCCAGACATATATATAGATATCCTACAGGTATTCTCACCATGCAGCTTGCACCACGAGCAGGGTCGTTCCTGAGATTTTGAGGGCTCTGTGCGAAATTTAAATTGGGGCCTCACATAATCTAATACGAAAATACTATAAATAAAAATTTGCCATAACTTAATGTCATAAACAATTTTTTTTTATAACTAAAAGTCACCATCAATAAATATGTAATGACAATCAGAAATCAAATTGGTAAAAATTTAAATGTTTCCATTTGATAAAGTTAAATGTTTGGTACAAAAATAAGCTTATTGTGCCCCTATAAGGTCCCTTGTTGCCTCCAATAAGCTGTGTTTAATAGGGAAAAAAATTGTCAATCACAAATTAAAGAGTAGTTGCACACAAATGTCATTAACAAATTAGATTAAATTGCATTAAACACAAAAGCAACAACGAATCTTTAAGAGCTCCTCTTTGAGATTGAGTCAATTCCTCGATTTTTCTTTTTCTAAGTAGTTTCGTATATCCAGAAACATATTTTCTAGTAGATGGCATGTTTAGATTACAAAGAAAAATTCCAAAACCCTATAACCTAGAAGAAAACCCCAGCAAGAAATAGATAAATATTTCTACAAACTATATTCTCATATAACCAATCATCAACATGATAATATTTTAATAAAATAAGTCATGTAATACATAGAATAGATTGAAATTTAGATATATACCTGAATTTGAATTGAGATTTGAATCTGACTATTTGATTTTGAGTGGTCTTTATGAATTTAGGAATTATGGTTTTGTCTTTTTGGTGTTGAAATTCTTGAAATTGAAAGAATAACAAAAATTGTCAAAGAATTGAAAAAAGAACCAAAGACAGATTGATGAATGATGATGATTATTTACCAGAAATTCAGAGTTTAAGAGAAAGAAGAAGCCATATATGAAGTTTTTTTTTTGTTTTTTGTTTTTGAATGAAGAAAGTACTTTTCTTGGTTAAAAAAAAAAAAAAAAAGATTTCTCCATCAAGAAGTTTTTATTTAAAAACAAGAAACATCGAAGCTCAACTATGTTTCCCCAAAACAAAAAGCCTCTTCTCCTGTAGTTGAGCTTCGATGTTTCCTGTTTTTAAAAGGCTTTCTGTTTTTGTTTTTATTTTAATAATTATGTAAAGTTTGTAGTTATATTTATAATACAAAAATAATATAAAAATAGACAAATAGATCGACTTCAAAAAGAATCAAACTTTGGCCTTTTTGTTAAATGAATATGCACTCCAGCCAACCTCGATAGACACACTCATGTACAAATACTCAGCACGCTATACTATATATATACTTTCTATAATATTAAAAAAAATATATATATATATATATATATAAAGAATTTTTTTTTTCGGAGGCCCTTAAGAATCAGGGGCCTTGTGCGGTGGTGCCACTTGCGCCACCCCAGGGCCACCCCTGATCCCTCCCACCACCCTTCTTCATCTCTCTTTTTATCAATGTATTTATTCTTTATCTTTGACAAATGGCTTATGGCGAAGAAAAATTTACGTATCATACTTCAAAAAAAGAAAAAAAGAAAAAGAAAAGAAAGACTTGTTAGTACTAAATGATTGCATGATGTTTTTTTTTTGGGGTGTGTGTTTAAACTTATCAGATGCAATACATCTCATGTGAATATGTATCAACAGGCTCCATTTTGAATAGAAACCTGACTTACGTACACAAGTACCCTAGTCAGAATAATGTGCAGTAAACACAAACACAGGCCAATTTAAGTTTTCAACCAGCAGAAAAATTCATTATTTGGATCAGAACTAGTACACGCTGTGGTTGCGGTAGTCATTCATGGCGAGCTGCAGTATCACCTTAACTCGTGGAAGGGATGAGAAAATGAATGAAACATGAAAACAACTTAACATTGTTTTTTTCTACCTCCCTTCCTCTGTTCTTATTTTCCCAAATATTTCATCTATATCTCTAACAAATGGAAACTAAAAACAGAAAAGAAAACAGAAACTATAAGGTAACGCAAGGTCCTCTAGTTTAAAATGTAGAACAAAACACCAAATAAAATCCAAAGGTATTATAAGAAATTTATTAATCTTTATGTTCCGCTTGTCTGTATCTACTTTGTATAAACTCCTAAAATAAAATGAACATAAGGAGGCTGTTTATTGATGTGTTCATCAAATAACTCTCTACTTTTGTGTGTATATATGCGCAGTTTTCTATTGTTTTAATTGACTATATGCGATTTCATGCAAATATATGAAGAAATGAAGACAAGAAATTGGATTACATCTCTGATAATAACAAAACAATTGGCAAGATCATTTTAGGCTTAATGAGAAACAAATTTCATGTAGGCGAAACTTCCATCGCGGCTGCTTTATTCTAGTTTCTCAGGCTAGCGACAAAACCAGGCAGCTATATCTAGCTCATATCACATAGGACTCTTGTTGCTCTTAGCATGGGGCGTTGACTCAGTTTGGGTCATGCAACTATTTTGATGGAACTATTTTGGTAAATACAAAAGGCTATTAACCGTAGCAAATCATTTGGATATCATGATATCAATCAGCATCATTTAGGGATTCATTGGCGGAGGAAATATTGGTTGTGATCGTAGGATTGACATCCCCCCGCAAACTGGACAGCCCTGGTTGGACAAGTTTGGATCGCAAAAGAGCATGGCGTGGCTTGTGTAGGGCCTTCGTAAGATCAGCTGGCTGATCAATTGAGGGAATATAACGAACTTGGTGACTTCCAAGAGCGACTTTTTCACGAACAAAATGATAGTCAAGCTCGATCTGACGCGTCCGAGCATGAAAGACTGGGTTTGCGGCCATGTATGTCGTACTCAGGTTGTCACAATGAAGGAGAATAGGAAAGTGAAGAGAAACACCAAGCTCGGAGAGCAGATAGGAGTGCCAAGTAGTCTCAGCACATGAGTGCGCAAGGGAGCGATATTCGGATTCTGCACTTGAACGGGCAACAGTGGGTTGCTTTTTGGAACACCAGAAGATTAAATTGGAGCCCAAGTAGATGAGGTAGCCACTGGTAGACCGACGCGAATCGGGACAGCCTGCCCAATCTGCATCGGAGTAGGCACTGAGGCGAGCAGTGGACGGTTGCGGGCTAAGAGAGAGACCAAAGTCGAGCGTGCCTTTGACATACCATAAGATCCGTTTGGCAGCGACAAGGTGAGAGGTGCGAGGGGCAGCCATGAACTGAGCAACGGAGTGGACAGCGATGGATAAGTCAGGGCGAGTTAATGTCAAGTATTGAAGACTGCCAACAATCTCACGGTAGGCAGAAGGAGACTCCAGGGACACACCGTCGGAAGCAGACAAAGGGACTTTGGCGGCCAATGGAGTGTTGGCAGATTTGCAGTGGAGCATGAGTTTTTATCAAAAATAGCCAAAATTTACATCATATTTTCATAAATGTCAATTTTTATAAAAACTTTCAAAAATAGCCAAAAACTCACTTAAAAATACTCAAATGCCCTCAAAACTAAAACCCACAAAAACCTAAAAAAGCAAAACATGAAACCTGTAATCTATGTTTTCATTTGATTTTAAACATAAAAACTCCCCTATGTTAGTATATGTTGTCTCTGTCATTAGGCTCGAAGCTTTGGTATTATTTGTTGTCGTCAGCCATGTTGATGCTATCACCATTGGAGGCCACGCACAACCCTTTGTCAGCCATATATGGACTTCAAAGTTGCTAATTAGATTCCGATATGAACTTTAACATTGCGGAGATGAATCAATAACTCTATGAATGCCTTGTTAAATATATAATACAAATATATGGCTTATTAGAGATAATTAAGTAATTAGATTATGGAGATGAAGGAGATCATAGAACAAAAGCTTTGCTTCAACTCAATGTTGGGTGGATGCAGTACTCGGACTAGCTAGGAATCAAGTCATATTCATGGTTCAACTCCTTCAATGATATAACATGGGATCAAACCTTTGTGTTTTATATATTTTTAAAATCAAATTGAAAACAAAGATTGCATTTTTTATTATTTAGGTTTTTACTCATGAGGGCGTTTGAGTAATTTTAGGTGAGTTTTTTGCTATTTTTGAAAGTTTTTATAAAAACTGACATTTATGAAAGTATAGGATAAATTTTGACTATTTTTGATAAAAACTCGTGGAGCATGTCATGGCGCTGTAGTAGGTCGTGGGCATATTTCAGTTGGGAGATATGAAGACCACCAGATTTGGTTGTAACTTGGAGGCCCAGAAAGAAATGAAACGGACCAAGATCCTTGATATCAAAGGCAAGGCCCAATGCGGTGATGAATTGGTGAAGAAACTTGGAATCATTTCCTATGACCACGATGTACATGTCATCAACATATAATAATAAAAATATGACATAAGAGGCATGCCAGAAAATAAAAATAGAAGAGTCAGATTTGCTGTGTTGGAAGCCGAAGGAAAGAAGAAACGAGCTAATGCGATGGAACCATGCACGGGGTGCCTGCTTGAGGCCATATAAGGCCTTGTGAAGCTTACAGACATGATTGGGGTGGGTGGGGTCAACAAAACCGGGTGGTTGAGCCATGTAGACATCTTCTTTGAGAAGGCCATGGAGGAAAGCATTTTTGACATCTAGTTGGCGGAGGGACCATCCCCGAGAGATGGCAATAGTAAGAACTGTGCGGATGGTGGCAGGTTTGACAACAGGGCTGAAGGTTTCAGCATAGTCGATAACAGGTTGTTGATGAAAACCCTTAGCAACAAGACGAGCTTTGTAGCGCTCAAGACGACCATTAGAAGTACGTTTGATCCTAAAGACCCATTTGCAGCCGACCGTATTTTGAGATGGGGTAGATGGAACAAGAGTCCAAGTATTATTCTTCAGAAGAGCGTTAATTTCTTCTGTCATGGCAGCACGCCATTCAGCATGTTTCTGAGCCTGAGAAAAACAAGTCGGTTCCTGATCAGTGACAGCTGCCAAAAGAGCACGAGAAATGGGATACTTATCTGTCCCATCAGTGCGAATCTTGGGATGGAGGGTGCCAATGCGGGATCGGGTAACCATCGAGTGAGGTGGGGCTGATTGGCTGTGATAGGAGGCACAGGCTCAATTGCAGCATGGGAGGCGGGCAATTCAGCAATAGAACTGCCTGATGGATCTGCGAGAGGAAAATGACCCATGGGGGCTGATGTAGACATATAGTCCGCCTGGGTGATGGAGGTAGGAAGAGAGGTTTGGGATGCGGGGGCATCAACATGGGCTGACTGGGAGGCAAGGTCAGCAGGGGCTGACTGGGCTGTAGAGGAATTAGGGCCCACTTGGGTGGGTTTGTGAGATCCCACATCGACCAAACGGAGAGGGGGTGATGTGCCTTATATGGCACACCTCGCATCCATCTAGTAGGAGGCCTTTTGGGAGCTCACTGGCTTCGGGTTCGTAGGAACTCCAAAGTTAAGCGAGTTGGAGGCTGGAGCAATCCCAGGATGGGTGACCACCCTGGGAAGTTGCTTCGTGAGCTCCCAGAAACAAAACCGTGCGGGCTGGTGAGAATATAGCCAGGCCCAAAGCGGACAATATCGCGCTACGGCGGAGCCGGTCCGGGGTGTGACATTTGGTATCAGAGCCACTCTGCCGTGTGGTGCGAGTGTGCCGACGAGGACGTCGGATCCCTTAAGGGGGTGGATTGTGAGATCCCACATCGACCAAACGGAGAGGGGTGATGTGCCTTATATGGCACACCTCGCATCCATCTAGCAGGAGGCCTTTTGGGAGCTCACTGGCTTCGGGTTCGTAGGAACTCCGAAGTTAAGCGAGTTGGAGGCTGGAGCAATCCCAGGATGGGTGACCACCCTGGGAAGTTGCTTCGTGAGCTCCCAGAAACAAAACCGTGCGGGCTGGTGAGAATGTAGCCAGGCCCAAAGCGGACAATATCCTGCTACGGCGGAGCCGGTCCGGGGTGTGACAGGGTTGGCAAGCTGGGCCTAGAGAAACCGGTTCAAGACCTGATGGGGAAAGAGGCTGCACGGGATTAATGGGCAAGTGGGCCACAGGTGGTGGGGGCAGCGGTACAGCAGGAAGTGGAGAAAGGTCCAGCGCCACGTAAGGGGATGAGGAAGACACTTGTAACTGAATAAAAGGAAAACAATCTTCATTAAAAATAACATGCCTAGATGTGTAGACACGGCCCGTGGATGGGTGAAGGCAATGATAACCCTTGTGATGGAGGGTATAGCCAATAAAAACACATTCCAAGGAACGACTCAGTAACTTGTGATTAACATAAGGACCAAGAAAAGGAAAACAAGAACACCCAAAGACACGAAGGTGGGAATAGGTGGGAGGTTTAGAAAAGAGAACAGTGTAAGGGGTAGACCAGTTTAAGACGGGAGTAGGAAGGAGATTAATAAGATGAACGGAGGTTAGAGCAGCTTCGACCCAAAGATTGAGAGGCATGTGAGAAGTGGTTAGGAGAATGCGGGTCATGGTGGAAATGTGGCGATGTTTGCGATCAACAAGACCGTTTTGCTGAGGGGTGTGGGGACAAGAGAATCTTTTTGGATACCAAGGGAATGATAGAAAGTGGTGAAAGAAGTACTAACGTATTCCGTACCATTATCACTTTGGAGATATTTGACAGAAGTCCCAAATATGTTTTTAACCATAGCCATAAATTTTTGAAAATGGGAAAATACTTCGGATTTACGACGCATGGGATAAATCCATGAGTAGCGGGAATATTCATCAGTAAAAAGCACATAGTAACGGAAACCGGTAACAGAAGTAACATGAGACATCCACATATCATAGTGAATTAAGTAAAATAAAGATGGGGCATAATTTTTATTGATAGAAAAAGGTAATTGGGTTGATTTACCAAGAGCACAACCCGTACAAAATTTAGAATGCAAATGAAAGGTAGAGCCTAAAGAGGAGCTTAATTTAGATAGTACGGAAGATGAGGGATGACCAAGACGATTATGCCACACTGAAGACGAGACAGCAGCGAGAGCACGAGGGGTAGAAGGGATAGAAGAGGAGGACATCGGGTACAGACCATCCTTACAGGGCCCTGAAAAAGAAGTGTGGTAGTATGTAAGTCATAAATTTGGTAGAAATTTGGTGTAAAAACAGAAGAAGACAGAGTTATCATGTGTAAAGCGAGCAACAGACAAAAGATTTTTGTCAAGAGCAGGAACAAGGAAGACATTACTAAGGTTGAGGTTAGAATTCCCCAAAGAGAGAGGTATGTTACCAGTATGAGAGATGGGAAGGGAGTCTCCATTACCCAAAAATATGGAATTATTACCATTGTAGGGTTGGGGATTTGAGAGAGAATTGGAATTGCCAGTCATGTGGTGGGTTGCTCTTGTATCGGGGTACCACGTGTTGTCAGGCATATGAATGGTGTGGGAGCCAACAAAGGATGGAAAAGAGTCAGGCCCATTGTAGCGATGGGGGCAAGCAGCAGCATTGTGTTGAGTAGTAGAGCAGGTGGGACACCAATTGGAAGGAGGAGGACCCAACACACCTTGGCTAGCCCAAGGGGGCTGTGAGCTAAATCTACGACCAGCCAAGGGTTGTGGAGGCACATTCCAGGGAGTCCAACTAGGTTTCTGCCAAGACGAGGATTGAGGAGAGAATGCATTCCAACGATCACCACGACGAGAGCCATTGCAGTTCCAGCCACCACTGCGGCCATTGCGGCTATTGAGGCCATGACCACCATTGCTGCGGGAGGCGTGAGAGGCCTGGGAGAGACCAGCGCCACCACGGGGTGGCCAAAATGATTGGGCTGCCATAAGGGCAGTGCTCTGGGCAGCAGGGTCAGAGGAAAGTCGTGGGGCATGGGTCTCAAACGAGAGAAGACGAGAGCGTAACTCGGTGAAATTTGGCAACGGAGGGAAATTAAGGATAGCTGTAATGAGCATGGCATAGTCGGGACCCAAGCCACGAAGAATGGCAGTGACCAAGTCATCATTGGAAACAGGTTGGTTGATGGAGGCAAGGGAGTCAGCAAGAGATTTGGCTTGGTTGAGGTATTGGTCAACAGATTTGGTGCCTTTTGTCATATCAAGGAGTTGGAAGGGGAGATTGGCAGCACTAGCAATGGATTTTTGGGCAAAGTGTGTTCGCAGACAATCCCAGATTTCTTTGGAAGTGTCGTAACCGACAGTGAGGGTGAGAACGGACTCGGAAAGTGTAGAGGTGAGGTAGCTAACGATAAGCTGGTCTTGTTTGTACCAGACAAGGAAGGCAGGATTGGGTTGAGAGGAATTAGGGGGGTCGGAGGAATTGGTGGTTGTGGTAGCAGCAGGGGCAGGTTTAGACCCATCAATATATTGCCACAGGTCATGGCCGACAAGGAAAGGCTTGATTTGGCGAAGCCAGAGCAAGTAGTTGGATTCAGAGAGTTTGATGAAATGGGTAGTGTTTGGGCCCAAAGGGGAGGGAGAGGAAGAGAAGTTGGTGGTGGCGGCCATGGAGGATCAAAGAAGAGAGGTGACTTCGTTTGAAGGAGAGAAGGGCTGATACCATGTAAAGAATGTAATTTCTTAATTAAATATTTGGATACAATTGTACAATAATATGTATGTAGAATACAGTTGACTTTTAATGGAACTATTTTGGTAAATACAAAAGGCTATTAACCGTAGCAAATCATTTGGATATCATGATATCAATCAGCACCATTTAGGGATTCATTGGTGGAGGAAATATTGGTTGAGATCGTAGGATTGACAGGTTTACAAGGTTCTTTTTCAGCTTGCTGCGATCTTGTGAGCAAATTTCTCTGAAGTGTGCAAGATGCTCTAAAGTGAGGCTCCCTTGTGGTGTCCTTCTAAGTGTGATAGCCATCACCGTTTTCTATTTTTTGATTGTGCCAGCTAGCCGTCCCATCTCTCAGTTCTTGATTTGCTTATATTCCATTCCAATGGAGGATGGTTACCCATATGAAGACGAAATGGTTATTCATTTGGACGACAGTCTTGACCTGGAAGAGCGTATCAAATGCAAAATTGTCCTGGTTGAACCTCCACAAACCATTGTCAAAGAGATCTTGCGTGCAGCCTGGAGCAGAATGGGAGTCGTTAAAGTTAACAAAGCCAAAGAAAATGTATACTCCATTACAGTGGCTGAAAAAGAGGTCGCAAGCAGAATCCTTGATGGAAATCCATGGTTCATTAAGGGTTATACATTCACTGTAAAACTTTGGCCATTATACCACTCCCTTGATGACATTCAAGCTGACAAAGCTATCTATTGGGTACAAGCTCATGGTTTGCCTCGAATCCTATGCACACCAAAGAATGCCCGACAGTTTGGATCCAGAATTGGAGCAGTAATGGAGGTGGATTTCCGAGGCTTTCTGAGGATGCGCATCGACATGAATACTGCTAAACCATTAGCCCCCGGTTTCTTCATGCCATGCCCAGTTGCCAGAAAACGCCGGATCCGCTTGAAGTATGAAGGTCTAAAAGACTTCTGTATGAAGTGTGGGGGGTTGGGACACTGCAGAGGCTGCCAATGGCTTGTGAATACAAACAATGCTCTCTGACAAATGGCAATTCGATGACGATCTACGAGCCTCGGTGGTAACAAAGCAATCGAGTCTTCTCTTCCCTGAAAAGAAAGCCACTGCTAAGCCCATTGTCAGGCCAATCGACATCTTCGACCAGAACCATTGGCGCCACCGTTGGGAGAAGGATGGTGAGGGCCTGTACGACAGTCCCGTTGCGGGACAACACGTGAACGCCAGCAATGATCCTTTGGTCAATGCAACAGTGAAGGGAACATCTGCTACAAACAGGTCAAAGCAGATGACTCAGTCGGTTATGCAGAATCAGACTGAAGGCCTGCAATCTGGGACATCGCAGACTGTGGTTCCGCAGAGGAGGGTGTTGAGCAGCATACCTAATTACCGTAGCTATGTCAGTAGATGGGACCCAGAAAGCTACTGTACACAATACAAAAATGGAACACTAACCTTAGCTGTTCATGGGCTTTCACTGAACCACAATTGGTGTGACCCTGATCGCCTACCGCCATGGGCCCTAACCTCAACTATTCTCAGCCCAACCCCAACACTTGGGCAAACAACCCAGGAGATAAAAGAGCAAAGTCCCTATGAGGCCCAACCAGCTATTAAGGAGATCGAAAACTAAAATATAAACAGTCCACAGCTTCTATAATGAGTGGAAAGTTATAAGGGGTGTTTTTGAGGGGTATGTACGAGCCATTGGATTTCATCCAACGGTGAGTTTTTAAAAGAGGTTGCATGTAGAACCGGGTTGAAATTTGACCCGTTGGAAACCCAACTTCAGTTGAAGATCTTTCTCTCTTTTCCTCTCTGTGAAAAACTCAAGAACACAATTCTCTCTTTTTGAATGTAACGCAAACCCACAATTAGAAGGATCCAAGGCTTCCAAACCCTATAGTCGCTCCATTGTTATCAGCTCCTTGGGAGGCCTGCGATCTATGGTATCGTTGGTATGACGATTAATGGCTCTTACCTAGCTGTTGCCCTGTTTTGATTCTATGGCTCAAGTGAAAGCCCCTTCTCTTTTTCGTTAAGCAGACAAGATTCCAGATGAAAGAAAAGTAGCATATCTCTTTCTGTAGCAAGACACCGCAGCAGCAATTTGTTCCTCGATTTTGGTAGAGATGGAGTCTCCAATACCAAAGAGTCTTCTCTAATGTCCACCACGTTCTCTCAAGCTTACTGACTTCGGAGCTCGTGATTGATTTTGAGAGGTAAGTTCACTCTTGCTGGATTGATTTAATTGGGTTTGGTTTTTTTTTTGTGAGGGTGGGAAATTCGTCATTTGTGGCATCAATAATGCGTCATTTGTGGAATAAATAATGCGTCATTTCCTTATGAATATTCAGTATACTTAGTTGATTGTTTTTGGTCGGGGTGGGAAATTATGAAATGTAGGTAAAAGATCATAAACTTAGGCTTAATGACATTAGGAGTAAGCATTTGGAGAGGATATTAGGTGAAGTTATGTGATTGCTGGTTTGAATTGCATTTGTGTTTTTAGTTGAACATGTTGGTTCTAATGTTATTTTTTCCAAATTATTTCACAAGAGATGACGTAATTATTATTAAATTTTGCTTGCGTTTTTTGTAATCGGAATCCAACAAGTTAGGCTATGCGTGTTTTGTGTCAATTTGGGCAATGTTTTATGTAAGTGGAATGCATTGATATGTTGTGATGCAGTAATGATTGATTAATGAATTAATATTTGCTATGCAGTAATATAGAAGTGGATCAATAATATACATGGATAAAATGTCTAGGGGCTCAGAGAGTGATGACTGTGTAACAGCTAATGGGAGGGTTTACATTCCTGAAGTAAGAAATGAGGAAACACCAGAAGTTGGGATGAAGTTCGACTCGCTTGACCTCGTTTACAATTTCTATAATAGATATGCATTCTTGGTTGGCTTTAGTATTCGATTTCATTCCAGCTTTTGGGGGAAAAATAAGAAAGAGATTTTGAGGAAAGAATTTGTATGTTGCAAACAAGGTGCACACAGAAGAGATGAAACTCGAGAGAGAAAAAGACAGCGAGGAATAAGTAGATGCAATTGCAAAGCTAAGATTGTGGTTGTGAAGACAAATGGGAGCAAGAAGTATACCATCTCTCTTTTTGCAGAGGGACACAATATAAGATGACACCCTCAGAAAGAATGCATTTATTGAGATCACATCGTCATATTTCAGATTATACAAAAGTACTCACAAAACAGTTGGGTTCGGTTAATATTCCTATTCATCAGAAGGTAAGTATTTTCGAGGTGCAATCCGGAGGAATGGATAAAATCGATTTTATCAAAAAAGATATATACAATCTTGAATGTAGTGTGAATGGGAAGTTGAGGAACCACGATGTTGAACTAGTGACCGAGTATTTTATGGCTGAACAGAAAAAAAATGGGGCTTTTTATTTCAAGGTTGAGGGAGATGGCCATGACAGGTTTAGTCGATGTTTTTGGGCAGATGCAACTTCTAGACGGGTGTACGGGTTTTATGGAGATGTTGTTGTATTCGATACCACATTCAACACGAATTGATACGACTTGACATTTGCACCAATGTTGGGAGTTAATAACCATAGTCAAACAATTGTCTTAGCATGCGTATTTTTGAGCAAGGAAATGATTGAGTCGTTTATTTTGATGTTTGAGGAGTTTAAGAAAGCCATGCCAGGTGGCGAACCTAAAACGATCATTACAGATAAAGATGCGGCAATGACCAGAGCGATTTCAATAGCTTTCCCGACTACATTTCATCGACTTTGCATATGGCACATCACATCAAAGTTCTCTGTTAAGTTACCACATTCTGCTTATAAGGAGTATTGGCGTGAATTTCATAAAGCATATGGGATACTGACAATAAGGATGAGTTTGATGCAAAATGGAATATTGTGGTTACAAAGGCTGGTTTGACTGACCATCCATGGCTAAGTTCAATGTTTGATTTAAGGGAATCTTGGGTTCCAGCCTACGCACGACAATTTTTTGCCGCTGGAATGTCAAGCAGCCAAAGAGCGGAAGGTTCTCATAGTTTTTTCAAGCAATACATATCAAGGAGAAATTCGTCGATGGATTTCATAATACGATTTGAGAGAGCACTTTCTCATCAACGTCAAAAAGAGTTAGTTGCTGATTACATAGATGCATTTGAAGTGGCTCAATGTATTCTACCGATGCTAATGAACAAACAAATGGCTACCTTGTACACAAGGACAATGTTTCAAAACAGATACGACTACTTCCGAAAATTGGATACGACTACCTCCGATCCTATGCAAAACTCATCGTACCCGGGTTTGATTGGTCATCTATTACCGTTTCCGACGTTAACAAATATACTCAGCAAGGGAAGTAACCACTTTGATTCTCGTGTTTAAGCATAGGCAAATCAGCGGAATTGAAATTTTCGTTAAACTCTGCTTCAAACCTATTTTGATGCTTACTACTATGGAAGATTTCAACCTTAATATTTTGATGTCTTTAATTACGATAACACGAGATGCAAAGAGCCCATCTACTTCAATCATATGTTGCTGCCATGTCCTTTTTTTATTTTTATTTTTAATAATCACGTATCAGATTTGGACATTGTGGAATCCCTCTCAAAGTTAACATATACTGTGAAAAAAATGCAGACTGAATATATAATCACTCATATATACTAGGACAAATATTCACTAATATTTTAAAATTGCTTAACTGGTGTGAGGTTTTTTCAGAAAAAGTATGGCATTATTGTATGTGATTAGATATGATAGAAAATATATTACTGATTCCCAAAGCGGCGTCATATGGACAACTTATTGAATACCTCTGACGTGTTCAAAACTGTAGGCGCAGTTGCAATGATGGCTTCAAAGCATGTGCAATTATTATATATGTACATTATTATAACAAAACAGATAATTTTACATCCACTACTACGTTTTACTATTTGAGCGATGGAAAAAAAGTTTCGTCGCGCAAAAAATTGAAATTTGCGGGACCAAAGTTTTCGAAGCGTAAAATCTCTTAGCGCGACAGATATTCACCTTCGTCGCGTAAAGTGAGCGAAAAAACCCGAGTTTTTTGTTGGCGCCAAAAACTTGCGCGGCGAGAGCAATCGTCGCGTAAGAAAACCTAGTGCGACGATGGGACACTTCATCACGTAAAGGTGAACACAAAACAGGCATCGATCCCGTTAATTGGCTGTGAAAACTCGTGCGACGACAGATTTCGTCGCAAAAGACAATTTAGAGCGACAAACCGTTTATCGTCGCGTAAGAAAACGAAGAAATTTTTTTGTTTTGCTCCAAAATAATTGAGAGGGATTTTTTTTTTTTGCGCGACGAATTAGTTTTTGTCGCGTAAAGCTGATGTTGGTACATTCTTGGGTGACGAAATTTAAATGTTGCGTGACGAAAGTTTGTGCGACGAAAATATCATGCGTGGCGCTAAAGTTTTTTGTAAACAAGTTTTTTCGTGACGAAAAAATTCATTTTGTCCCATGAAAAAATGGTTTTTCGCGACGGCAGTTTGCGCGACGAAATTTATGGTTCGTCGCGCAAAGTCCTTCTTCTTTATATCAGAATTCTACCATTACAGAGGCAAAAAGCAAAAAAAATTTCTTTCTACCTCTCTCTCAACCTCTCTGCCGCTGCCTCTGCTGGAAATTCAGTACGTTCATTGGGTAAGTATTTTTTGTCGTTAGTTTATAAGTATTAATTTAAATTCGTACTAACTCTATTAATTTTGTTCTCGTTAGGGATATTTGTAATTAGCAATTGGTAGAGAACGATTGACAAGGTATTTTATTCGTTTTATATATTAAAAATGTTAAAGTTAGTTTGTTATATTTTTTTTTTGTGAAGTTATATTTATATTATGTTGTTAAATTGTGAGTGACATAGTACAATGTGTTGCGATGTACGAAGTTAATTGAAATTAACTTCGTACTTTTATTTGTATGTTTAGTAACATTTAGTTTCCCGTTCGAGATTAGTTGGATTTCGTACATGGATGCGTAAAGCATGACTGCGGTCTAATTAATTCTTGAATTGTCCCACTATTTGGATAGTTTGGTAATGCATAGTGTTGTCACGTAATCGACGGCTACAGGATTATGTTTCGATTGTGGAGATTTCGGTGTCATCTCGGTACGTTCTTCGGGTGGTACGTAGGTATTTATACCTATGCCCACCTCAGGAACTGTATCGAGATGCTGCCGAAATTTATCCATGTCGAAATCTAATCTCATGTAGCCGTAGGTTACGTGACAGGACTATGCATTCCCGAATGGGATAGGGCCCTTACCGGAGGCATAAAGTGACATTATAACTTCGTATGAAGTTGTTGTGATTGTTGTGTTGTGATTGTGGTTTCAGGAATTATGAGCAGAAGGTGGATACAGAACCCGAATAGATGCGCAGAAGAATACTTGGATGGAATCGAGGATTTTATTGAGTTTGCAATTAGACACAACCCAGGTGCAACTAGAATCCGATGTCCTTGTAGGAGGTGTAATAACACGTTGTGGGAGACAATTGAAAATGTTGGATTTCATTTAGTAAGGAATGGAATGATTGAGACATATAACATTTGGAACCTTCATGGGGAACAATTAGACCATGCTTCGTCTTCAAATGCCACAAGAATGGACAATGTTGAACCTATTGTGGATCCTAATGATCAAGTCATGGATATTATACAGGATGCTTTTCCATTTGCATCAACCAACATCAATCACGAAAGGGAAGATGACGTGCCTACACCAATAGACAGCGCGAAGTTTGAACAATATGAAAAACTGTTAAAAAATGCCAACCAAGAGTTATACCCGGAGTGCGAGAGCTTTTCCGTTCTCACGGCCATTGTAGAGCTAATGCACGGAAAAATAAAGTATCGTATGTCGAACCTGTGTTTCGATTACTTTTTGGGGGTTTTTCAGAGAATGCTTCCGACGGACAATTGTTTGCCGAAAGATCATAAACACGCGCAGAAGGTGTTGAATGGTCTTGGATTGGGTTATGAAAAAATTCATGCTTGCAAAAATAATTGCATGTTATTCTACAAGGAGCATGAAACGTTGGATACATGCCCTATATGCAATGAGTCGAGGTTCAAAATGACATCTCAGAATAGAACGACTAAGATCCCCCAAAAAGTCATGCGTTATCTACCCCTGAAACCTAGGTTGCAGCGATTGTATATGTCGACGCATACTGCCATAGACATGAGATGGCATAAGGAAAAACGGGTAGACGATGATGTGATGCGGCATCCTGCAGATGGGGAGGCATGGAAAGAGTTTGATCGAACGTTCCTGGAGTTTGCTGCTAATCCCCGAAATGTGAGATTGGGACTTACTACTGACGGATTCAATCCGTATGGGGTTCTAAACCAACACCACAGCACTTGGCCGATTTTCGTATTCCCATATAATTTGCCGCCTTGGAAATGCATGAAAAAAGAATACATGATGATAACTGTTTTGATAACTGAGGATCCTGGGAGGTCAATCGATGTTTACTTAAGGCCGCTGGTTGATGAGCTGAAGGATTTATGGACAAACGGTGTTCGCACGTACGATAAATCAACTGGAAAGATGTTCACTTTGCGGGCAGCAGTTATGTGGACTGTGAATGATTTCCCAGCATATGCAATGGTTTCTGGGTGGAGAACAAAGGGTTATATGGCATGTCATGTATGCAAGGAAGATGTAACTTCTGGTTGGCACGCAGGAAAAGTTTGTTACCTTGGTCATCGGAGATGGTTGCCATGGGACCACGAATGGCGGGAAAAAGATAAAGAATTTGACGGGAACACAGAGCGTCGCCTCAGACCTAGAGAATGGTCCAGTGATGAGATCTTGGAACAGCTGAACCGTTTGGATTTTGCTCCGTTCGGAAAAACAGTGAGCCGGACCAGACCTTCTCCACATTTGAACTGGACGCACAAGCCTATGTTTTTTGAGCTCCCATATTGGTCGAAACTCAAATTGAGGCACAATCTAGATGTGATGCATGTTGAGAAAAATGTATTCGACACATTGGTGGGCACGATTCTAGATATCAAGGGGAAGACGAAGGACACGATCAAAGCTCATCTTGATTTGGAAAGAATGGGCATACGAAGGGGTTTATGGATGAATAGGGACAGTGATAAAGCTAGAAGGGATCTTGCATTCTTTTCTATGAAACCTAATGACAAAAAAGAGTTTCTAAAGTTTGTATCGTCTGTCAAATTTCCCGATGGGTATGCTTCTAATATCGCACGTTGCGTGAATGTCGATGGAGGTAAATTTACTGGACTTAAGAGCCATGACTGCCATGTGTTTATGTAACGCTTACTTCCTGTGGGTATTCGACACCTACTGCCAGAAGATGTGGTGAAGCCAATCATCTTGTTATCCAGATTTTTTTCCCAACTGACGGCAAAAACATTGCAAAGAACAGACATGTTTCAGTTGCGCCATGACATTGTCCAAGTCCTATGCAAGTTTGAGATGATATTTCCTCCAGCTTTCTTCACAAGTATGATGCACGTGATGGTTCACTTGCCAGAAGAGGCATTGCTTACTGGTCCTGTCAACTATCGCTAGATGTATCCAATAGAAAGGTATATAATCCTTATCGTTTGTTAGCAGAAAGATTGCGCGACGAATATGGACAGCGTTGCGCAATGTATCAATTGTCATATTATTTGTTCTTTTAATGACCAATTAAGTGCATGGTTTCAAGGATTGTGAAAGTTCTCCCCAAAAAGACATATTGCACGCATCACCAATGAGTTTTCAAACCCATTTTGTAATTTTTATTCTTGAAGTAGGTAGATTGGGATTGAATTTAAACAAAAGCATTTATTTGTCTGAAACCCAGCAAAACTTTCCAAGACTTACTTAAATAAAATAAAGTCATACGAAGATGATAAAATCATAATACAGGGCCAATACGATGCAATAATAAGACAATACATTTTTTTTGAAAATTGCAAAATTATTCAGTGTATATAGATTGTTTATTTGTGTATACTTAAAGTTTATTGATTGTTTACTGCATATAAATCGCATGATATTGAATGTTTATTGAAGGTTTATTGATTGTTTACTGCATGTATTTCGCATGCTATTGCTCCGATATTAATGTTTATAGGTTTATTGATTGTTTACATGTTTATTGAAGGTTTATTGATTGTTAACTGTATGTATTTCGCATGTTATTGAACCGATATTGAATGTTTATTGAAGGTTTATTGATTGTTTACATGTTTATTGAAGGTTTATTGATTGTTAACTGCATGTATTTCGCATATTATTGAACCGATATTGAATGTTTATTGAAGGTTCATTGATTGTTTGCATGTTTATTGATTGTTAACTGCATGTATTTCGCATGTTATTGAACCGATATTGAATGTTTATTGAAGGTTTATTGATTGTTTGCTGCATGTATATTACATGTTATTGCTCCAATATTGCATGTTTATTTGGGGCAAAAGTACCACTCAAGTAAGATTTAAGGAGGGAAAAGGACCTTATTCTTTCTTTTAGTAGGAAGAACAACTGTTAAATATAATTTCCTATTCAATACGACTTCCTTATGGTTGGTGTAATTGGGGACTGATGTATATTGCATGTCTATTGTGTGTATATTGCATATCTATTGCGTGTATATTGGTTGTCTGTTGTGTGTATATTGCTTGTCTGTTGCCTGTGTATTGTTGTTTATTTCCTTCGTAAGCAATAAACAATCAATACACATACAATAAATGTAAGATATACACGCAATAGAGAAGCAATATAGACGCAACAGACATGCAATATAGACGCACCAATATACATTACTTTTATGCTACTGAGCTGCCCAAAACCAATAAAAAAAAGAAAATCAACGAATTTATTAACCGATTATAAAGGAGAGAGGGATTCAAACCCGAGGGGAAGTACGGAACCAATAGGGAGTTTTTATAGCATTGCACCTGGGGACATTTTTTCATGTGTTTCTATAAAGAGGGCATGGTTGAATAAAATATTGGAGGCGAGGCCATAGCCGCTTATTCCCCTTACAGAATTACCTTATTAAGATGCAACCCATTGCGATTAAGTCAAGGCATGTTGAACGGCTTAAAGATTAGGATATGATATTTGAAATGGTGGCTTGCATAAATGATGACATATCACTTTGCAATGATGTAATACACTTAAAAAGCCATCAGTCCCTATTCACATATGCATTCTTCAAATCCCAATTCACATATGCAGTCTTTAAATCTCAATTCAATGCAGTTTGGTTAAGGTTATGTAAATGTCGTGAAGGAGTTAGGCTAATATTACACAGATGTTTGTTTCATTAAATCCAAAAATACTTTACACTCCATAGGCACATTCTATGTATGGGAATGACATGTGTCTAACTTCAAAAACTCATCTGCCTATCCATTTAGATTGCCTACGTGCAATAGATTTACAGATCCATTTACTTTTCTCCTCACCAAGCCTCAGCATCTCCATTTCAGTTTCTTCATTTTTCTGTCTATGCTTTGCATCCAACTCCATATACATTTAGCACAATATGAGAATAAACGTAGCGTAGTATCACACTAATCAAAATGAAAGCATGCATCCGCTATAATATTTGCCACTATTTTGGTTCTAATTGTTATTGTCCAATAACTTAAACCTAAAATTATGTACAAAAATACACTAAGATTGAGAAAGACGAAGAAGAATTGAGGAGCAGAGGTAGAATTCGAAAAGGACTCGTAGGTCTCTATTGTGTATTTACATGAGTTTGAAATTGGACATTCCCAAAACCTATTTAATCATCATGTACCTAAACCAAGTTCAACCAATATCATGGCATGTAAGCATCTCCCCGTGTTATCTCTGCAGCCAATTTCAACCGAAAAAAGGGCATGTTCTGCGAGGTGCAAGTAGCTAATGGAATCTCAGCGCTCAAAAGCTCAATGTACTTCAACATGAACATGCCACAATCGCCTCTGAAGCAAAACAAGAACTCGATCAATTCAACTAATGACATTCTAACGTAATTGACAATTTAAAGTAATAAAATTAAATAAAAAGTTGTGCTTACTGATTAGACTGTTGTGGAACATCCACACGTTCTATTGGCCACGGACACCACCAATCTCGGCTGCAATTGTTTGCGTAAACACCTTCTTCATAAAAGTCGATGGTGTTGAGAAGATTTGGAATCGTAATTGAAAGCGGGGCGAGTTCTTCCTTTAAGATCTCATCTGGAATAAGTGAAACCATTGAATCGTACACTTTGATTTCACACTTAACCAGATCCATCATTATAGCCACCCAATGCTTGTACTTCGTCAACATACAAGGGGCATAAACCTTATATGCGTTCTGCCAATCCATCCCACACGTCGGAACCTTGCCATTTACAACGTTCAGTAAACTGTTTCTAATTTTCCACCCAACCTGCTCTTTTTTTCTTTTATTATCCGCAAAGCAAGTACGAATGTGATTCTGTGAAATAGAAAACAATCAATGGTTAAACACCTCCACAAAGCAAGTATGGATAATTTGTAATTATTAACAGCACTTGGTCAAGGCCTATGACATACCATAAAAAATACATCGGTCGTTGTCCAGTCCGATATTTCTACTTCCTCCAACTCTTGTTGTCGCTTTCGGATGAGATACAACCCCAAATCAATGTGCTGCAACATGTTTTTCTTGTCAATCTCATAATCTATGTACATTAAAACAAATGCATAATCAATTAAACTTACATCTCCTTTCAGCCAACCGTCAGCTTTGACGAGGGAAGCGAAGAATTCAATCTCAGCTTCCACGTTGCCAAATTGCATCACCAAACTATGAATATAAAAAAGTTTTAGAACACAACAATTAAAAAATATATACACTCATGCCTTCTATCTCAAAAAAACAAGGGACTTACTTTGGGTTATGGCGCCATTCCCAACAAAGTTTCAGCAATTTCACCATATCATCATGCAGAATCGCCTTCATTGGGTCTAACATCTGAAGTCGGGTTGTCTCTAGTAGATTTTTTTGAACCAATTCACTACCTTCAATGATCTTCCACATAGGAATGATCCTCTTCCTCTTCCGTAATTGGACCCTTTGTTCCACAGCTTTACCTTCATCATTCAACCAAACGTTCAACTGAGATAGCACAGCTGTAGGTTGATCCAAATCAATGTCCTCGAGAGTAAACTCAACCTTTGTCCCCTCCGTGCTCTCGCCAATGTCATCACCAAGCAACATAACTTCATTATCTTCTTTCTCACATTGGTTTCTTTGCACTTCCTTTTCCTCACTTCTTTGTCTTTTCACTTCCTTGCCCTCCATTCTTTTTCTTTGCGGATCCTCTCCCTCACTACTTTTTCTTTGCAGTTCCTCTCCCTTACTGCTTTTTCTTTTCACTTTCTCTCCCTCACTGCTCTTTCTTTGCGCTTCCTCTCCCTTGCTGCTTTTTATTTTCACTTGCTCTCCTTCACTTCTTTTCCTTTGAGCTTCCTCTACCTCACTTGGTTTTCCTTGCACTTCACCCCCTTCAATCCCCTTCTCTTCCTTTTCCTCTCCCTCATTTCTATTACTTGGCCCTTCACCCCCTTCAATCCCTTCATCTTCCTTTTCCTCTCCCTCATTTTTGTTACTTGGCCCTTCATCCCATTGAATGTCATCCATTTCCTCACTTCCCTTAAATAGATGTGAGATGACACAACGATTCGTCCTCTCTTTCAGTAAAGCTAGGTCCCTCCTTACTTCCTGCTCAAACTGAGGACCTAAACATTGGTCCAACAGTTTTTCCATCCGTATGACCTTTAAGTGAATGACGTCTTTTTCCCGCTTTACTTGAAACAACTCGGACCTCAACAAGCTTACCACCTTGTTCAACTCATCAAGATCAGCACATGAAGAAGGAATTGACTCTGCCGAGACAACAGCAGGGCGATCCTGTGGCCAACTCCAATATGGTTGTCTCATTTCCTCTTCACTCGGACATAGCGCCCGCAACTGAACCGACTGTTTCAGAATACAGACAAGAGTCATATTCAATCATTCTACTTCATAATTTCATTCAATCTTATAAATAGTTCCAAGGGCTGCAAACCAAACCTCTTTGCTCTGGAAAAAATAATTGTTCAACTTTCTCATCTCTGGAACAGACGTAGTAGTTCTCCATCGCAAAATACTCGGGACAGCGGTCGGATCAACAACCTTGCAGTAATTCAGGTCCGCCATTCTAGGAATTAATTCATATACCCAAATCTACACAATTCACAGGACAAAAGTCATTATTTAAGTTTTAAAGAAAAAAAAAACATAACTGACATGAACATTATTACCATGTACCTGGAAAGCATACGTGAAACCTTTAAAACTCCAGCCACCTCTTTGCGCTTCACCATGCTTATCCTTCTTGCCCTTCTCATTTCTCCGGCTTGTTTCCGTTACCTTACTTTTCCCCTTCCCTCTTCCCTCTTCATTTTCAAAGCTTTTCACATACTTTGTTGGTGCAGAAAATAGACTGTCTTGGGTTTTGTCAAAGGACACTGAACCCCACGGATACCTGTTGAACGCATCCAAGTCCTCTACAAGGGTCAGGTAATTTAGATTGATGTTCAAATGTTTGTCCCTTCCCAAAACCACTAACTCAGAAAAGTAAACAAGAGCTAGCTTGTAGATGTCATCTTCCTCTGTGCACCTCAGAAATGCTTCTTCTAAAGCATTGCATGTAATTCCTTCGTCTATAAAATATCTTTTCTGAAGTCTAATTTCATCACTCTCTCCACCGGAAACTTCAGGCACTTCCCCAAAACGAAGCCCTGTGATCAAACAGAAATCCTGACGAGTGAACTGAGCAACGTCACACCCTAATAAGAAACTCAGTCCATCCAAGTCTTTCACACCCTGCCCCGCTACTCTACGCAACACAACCCCATGCACAATCTGCCCGCTAAACTGAATCTTATCTATATTCAGAAGATGGCCAAAGCATGATGTCTTGAATTGTTCTAATTGTTCCGCACTCAACTTCGCTCGAATTGCAGCTAGAGATGAATTTGCATGTGAGCAGTTGTTCACCCGTGACGAATATGCCTCTGCCTCTGGCCATACCAGCTCCACGTTGGATCCCATTTCCTCAAATACAATGTGAAATAACGTGAACACATATACTACCACGTATTTGCACAATCACAACTAGTCAACCAGGCACATTACAAATTTTACAAAGTACATGAGCATAGGGATTACTGATCACAGGCTTTAACATCATCAAAGCAATATGACAAATTTTGTGCAAATACCTGTTAATGCAATGATTATGTGAATTACAAACAATTTCATGTGTTTTATTTATGGATCCAAACTCTAATCAATGGTTGATGCATGAGTGAGTGTGAGTGCAATCTAGGCAAGTTCTGCACTTCACACACATGACAATTATTGTCATCTCATACACAACACAAAATAAATAAATAAGAAATATAGTGGAAGGAAGCAAAGCAAAGCATCTACTCTGCTATCTGCTTGCTAAGCAATTGCCACATCCTTCTTTCTTTCTAGCTTTTTCTTCAGTCAACCACAATCGTCATAGATCAACCTTTATTTCAAATGCTTTGCACTTTTATTCATGAGTTTATTATTATCTGTTCTCATTTATCATAGGCAAATTTAGTAACAAATGAAATAATATTTATTTCAAAAAATATATAAATTCTAGCGCCAGAGAGGTACTCTGCACTCTACACTGCTTCAAATGTGGAAGGTTTTGAGGGCCTCCTCCAATTCAACACCATTATCTTATTCATATCATTACTAACATGTTATTGACATGTTATTGACATGTGATTGACTTGATTTTCATTCTTTTTTTAACATATACCCAAGAAAAAATTAACATGCAATTGAAGCACAAAGAAGAGATGCCAAATCCAACAACATTGATGGTACAAATTGGGGAAAACCATTACTCTAACCCTAAACTCAAATTCCATAAATTACTCATCAAATGCTTTGCACTTCTATTCATGAGTTTATTATTATCTGTTCTCATGTTTCTCAGGCAAATTTAGTAACAAAGGAAATCATATTTATTTCAAAAAATATATATATATTCTAGCGCTAGAGAGATAATCTGCACTATGCACTGCTTCAAATGTGGAAGGTTTTGAGGGCCTCCTCCAATTCAACACCATTATCTTATTCATATCATTATTGACATGTTATTCACTTGTTATTGACTTGATTTTCATTCTTTTTTTAACATATACCCAAGCAAAAATTAACATGCAACTGAAGCACAAAGAAGAGATGCCAAATCCAACAAAATTGATGGTACAAATTGGGGAAAACCATTACTCTAACCCTAAACTCAAATTCCATAAATTACTCACCAAATGCTGGTTATTGAACAATCGCAAGGTGTCTGTGCGGGGTCTTTGTGTTGCTTTGCTCCACAAATGGAACCTACCACTTCCAACGAATACGGCTTCTCTCCTTCCCCTTCCCCTGCTTCGCCCCTTCACTGTTTCGGAATCCACACCTTTGCCCCTTCTACTCAAAATAAATACTTTTTCAGGGTCTGGAGAACGGAGTGGCTTCAACCGTTGCCTTCAACCGTCGTTAACCCTTGCCTTCAACCGTTTCTCAGAGCTATGGGTTTTAGAGAGATGAGTTTTTTCTGTTCAAACTTCAAACTTGCTGATGGACATATTTTATATTATATATTTAACCTCATTCTTAGTATATTTTGGTTAGTTTTGATAGCGATACTTAGTTGTGTGGTGTCTGGCTATGTGATGTAAACTGAGTTGCAAAAATTAACTTCTCAAAATTATATATATGTGCTGGATTCGCAACAACTTCCCCCAAACTTGCATCTTCGAGTGAGCTCATCTGAATTGCTTTAACTTCCAGTATAGTGTAGATGTGGTGATGGTAATGTAGACTTGCTGCTGGGTGCATGATTCCAGCTGCTGCTGGGTGCAAGATTCCAGCTGCTACTGGGTGCAAGATTCCAGTATAGGATTTTCTGTTTTTGATGCTTGCTGCTGATGGTTGTGTCCTGCATTGAGTCAATTATGTGTTAGGAATAGAAAGAAAATATAAACAACTAGAGAAAGAAAACAACAAATTTCTCTGTTTTTTTGTTTTGAAAATAAAAGAAGTAAAGAGTTTAGAAAAATTGGGTTGCCTCCCAATAAGCGCGCTATTTTAAGTCTGTAGCTAGACTTTGCAGAAGCCTGGTGGTCAAATCACTGGTTCCTTCAGAGTCAAAGACTCGGCTGCAATGTCAAAGGGGGTCTCCATGTAGGGTTTCAGCCTATGACCATTCACCTTGAACGTGTTGCCTTTATCTTCATTAGTGATTTGAACTGCTCCATGAGGAAAAACTTGAGTCACTAGGTAGGGTCCAGTCCAGTGAGATTTTAATTTCCCTGGAAACAACTTGAGCCTTGAACTAAATAACAGAACCTTTTGCCCTGGCTGAAATTCCTTCCGTAAAATTTGACTGTCATGAAATGCCTTAGTTCTTTCCTTGTATATGCGAGAACTATCATAAGCACCTTGATGAATTTCCTCTAGCTCATTTAACTGCAATTTCCGCTTTTCCCCAGCTGAGTCATATGCAAAATTTAACTCTTTAATGGCCCAGTAAGCTTTATGCTCCAGCTCCATAGGTAGATGACAGGCTTTCCCATAAACAAGTCGGAATGGTGACATCCCAATAGGAGTCTTATAAGCTGTCCTGTATGCCCACAAAGCATCATTTAGTTTGAAACTCCAATCCTTGCGTGTAGAGCTCACTGTTTTCTCCAAAATACGTTTTATTTCTCTGTTTGAAACTTCAACTTGACCAGATGTCTGTGGGTGGTATGGTGTAGCCACACGATGATTAATCCCATATTTTGCCAGTAGGTTAGCAAATGGTTTATTAATAAAATGCTTCCCCCCATCACTAAGAATAACACGCGGAATTCCAAAACGTGGAAATATAACCCCCTGGAGGAACTTCAGGACCACTGATCCTTGATTAGTTTGTGCGGCAATGGCCTCGACCCACTTTGAAACATATTCCACAGCCACTAAAATATATTGGTGCCCGTTAGAAGATGGGAATGGTCCCATGAAATCAATACCCCAAACATCAAATAGTTCAACAATTAAGATACTTTGCTGGGGCATCTCATTCCTTCTTGATTGATTTCCGACCCTTTGACACCTATCACATGCCTTGCACCAATTCTGTGAATCTCTAAAAAGTGTTGGCCAAAATAACCCACTCTGTAGGATTTTCTCTGCTGTCCTTTTCTGCCCAAAATGTCCTCC
>NW_023010213.1:0-31560 GCF_902201215.1 Prunus dulcis
AAAAAAAAACTGTAAGTTTTTCTCCCAAATTCAAAGCAATGACAGCCATCAAAATAAAGAATAATTAGGCTCAATAAAACTTGCAATAATATCACATAAACTCTCTGCACGTTTTCCCAAAAATTAATAGATATAAATGAAAATAAGAATTAATATAAAAATTGAATACACAGATAGGCCAAATCTAAAACTGACGCAATATTAGATTTTGAATTCAGAATTAAACTAAAAAAAACTGTTTGCACCTTTTTTCTTTCAAGAATTTGAAACCAAAGTAAGTAGTATACTACACAGATTTGCAAGGATGCAACAATTGAATATTCAAATCAAATTTATCTTCATAAAAGAAAACTTAATTGTCTGTTGACCAATAATGCTTTATTCCTTCATAATGCATTAAACCACATAAAGATAGTGTATAAAAACCCAACATTAAAACAGTAATTTCAAACACTAAACTTTAGTGCTAAGAATATATTAATTGCTTCTCACGTTGGTATGAAGGACTTCCAAAAGTAAGAACAATAAAATGATATTAAGTCCAACAAAAAAAATAAGGGACCGTTATATAAAAGAAGATTGATGGCAACCAAAATGAATGAAGGCAAATGTAAAAGGCCCAACACAATAAAATCAAATATATATACTTGTTCTAAATATATATATATATATATATATATATATTTGCTTTGAAATTTCAATTAAAAGGAAAAAAAGATCAAAGATTTTGAAACACTTCAACGTTTCGGTTTTAAACACTTCAACCATTCAATATTGGATGTTTCAACGTAAATTAATTAATGAGTAATAATAAAGTAATCCGTAATGAAACAATAGAAGCTATTTAAAACAAACAGTAGCTTAGAAAAACATAGCTCACTTCAATATATATATTTTCCATTATTTCAATGGTCATTAATTAGCTTTTGAATGCTATTAACAATTTTAAGATTCTGAAATATATTTTAAAAACAATTGTGCTGTAGAAAACGGACACACCACATAAAATAATAATACGTTGAGCTATAATAATAATACCACATAAATTAGTCGGTAGGTTTTATTTTCAAACACTAGCAGTAATTTCCCAAATGTTAGCAACAAATTATAAACATATAAATGTACCAACAATATTTAAAGCAGTTGAAATTGTATAGACAATATGAAAGCTTCAAACTGTATCTACCCAAAAAAAATCGTAATTTTCATTTTGAAAATCCAATACAAATGCAAAAGCTTCAGTCAAAGAGTTAAAAGATATTAAAGCTAGGAATACGGGAAGAAAACAACTTTAACTTACAAAGGCTTTAGATTGTTATAAAAAATAATAGTTTTCCTCTTTCCGTAAAGCCAAATACAAAATATTTATATTATAAATAACATATAAACAAATTGGAAAGTTTTGAAGGTATAATGAAATTGAAGAAAACAAATAAATAGGTAAGTAAAAGGAAAATAAATAATAAGTAAGAAGGTGAGTTTGGTACGGTGAAGCACGTCAAAGACGCTGTCCTAAAGCCTTTGTAGCCTCCCTACGTGCAGGTACTGACGGTCTACAAGACTCCAAGATACGACCCCTTGTACACAAACTCAAGATCCGCTATGAGCACATTCACAGACAGATATAGGTATCCAAGTCACATAACCATTGCCCAAAATAATAATAATATAAAGTAGAGAATATATGTAAAAGTAGACAAGGAGAGAATTAGAATGTGTATGTGATATTCTGATAATGTATTGTGTGTTATTGTGTGTATTGTGTGTATATGTGTGTTTCTGTGTGTTTCTCAAATGTGAAGGAGGAGTGGCCTTTTATAGGCATCCAAAAACATGTAACCTTCACCAACCATAAAAGTCCACCAACCATAAAATTAAGGCATTCACCAACCAGAAATAAAACCTAAATATTAAATATTTATAACCCCCATAATAAATAAAATAAAACAGCCAAAATAATTAAATAAATAAAATGGTTAAATTTTTAAAACCTTTTAAAATTCCAACAGGTTGCACCAAATAAATAAATCAAACTCCTAATAGAACTAAAATGTGAGCCCCAACGAGCAGTTCCAGGTCGTTGCAGACATCGAATTTGATTAGCCCCTTTACCTATTCCAAGTCTTCCAGCTGCTAATAAGTCTTCAATTTCAACTTGTCGAGTTAATTTTAACTGAGAATGGCGTTTGGCAGAAGCACCAACAAAATTCACAATGTTATTCAACATTGAAAAAAATCTCCAAACAAGTCCTACCTCTTTAGTAGTAGCATTTAAAGCTAATTGAAGGCGATGAGTAAAGCAATGAATATAATATGCATATGGACAATTATTGAGAAATAATGCTTGTAAGCCACTCCATTCACCATGCATATTGCTAGCACCATCATATCTTTGACCATGCATATTACTTACTAAAAGACTATGCTTACTAAACACTTTACAAATATCACTTTTAAGAGTTGAGGAATAAGTGTCATGAACACTCACAATATCAAAAAACCTTTCTCGAATATGCCCATCACAACTTACAAACCTTATGATAATGGCCATTTGTTTGTTCCTTCTTAGAATCATCAAGTGCTTCATCAACGAGAATACAAAATTTCCCATCTTCCCTAATTTCATCGCGTATCCTTTTCCTCACTTTGTTAGCATAGATATTTAGGATCTCCTTTTGTATCTTATGTGAAATATATTGGGCATTTAGAGGAGCATTTTGTAACACAACTTTTTCAACTTCTTCGTTCATTCTTGCAAAAACCTTTACCAACTCAATAAAATTACCCCGATTAAAGGAGTCATGAGATTCATCATCACCTCTAAAAGCCATTCCTTGATTTGCTAAATACCTAACGGCCTCTATTGTGGTTGTAAGCCTCAATCTATTTTTCGAAACTTCTTGTTGGGGTTGCACAACTCTATCAATATGGTGAGTCGGGTTCTTTAAATCCATCCACTTTTGGATAGCAAAATGATGTGGTGAATTTATAATGCCTACATGAGTAAGGAAAGCACACTCTTTGCCACCAACTCTTCTCCAATTTCTAAATCCATCTACAGCGAATGCCTTATGTGAGTGATATCAACGTCAAAAAGAAAGCATGGAAAACAAAACACTTTATCTTTATGAATAGAATACTCAAGCCAAGGATATTGGTTATACCAATTACCATTAAATCACGCATTTTTTTCCCTTCTAAATGAGATGGATATTCCTTTAGTTTTGGTTGACATGGTCCTAAGAGAATATATGCTCTTCGAACATTATCGCATTGTTGATTAGGCGAAAATGTGTCTATTTGAGGATGTAATCCTCGATCACACTCAAGAGAATTGATATCAACTTCTTAATCAAAATTGGCTCTTTGAGACTCAGCTCTTAAACTTTCAGATTCAACTCTTTGAGATTCAGAATGAGGTTGCTCCTCACAAATTGGAGGAAGTAGAGAAGGGTTGGAACCCATGCTAGTTGATTCTTCATCATTTCTTTTTAAAAAATCCCGAATAGTCTTTGATCTCTTAGGATTTGGATGATGATCCGACATTATAATGTAAGAACCCAAATCCAAATTTTTTTTTTAAAAAATAGTAACTAAAAAAAGAAAAAGAAAAAGAAAAAAAAAAAGAAAAAAAAAAAAGTTACTATCTCTCCCGTGACACTCTTTCCCCTCTCTCTCTCTCCAATCAGTTCTCTTCTCTCTCCTCTCCCCACTCCTCAATTTTTATTCGATCAACATGGCTCCCTCTGAACTAGCACTTCGAATCTCATCCATCATCATCTTGATATTCCTCGCATACAAGCTCTACCAACGGCTGAGATTAAAGCTCCTGGACGCCCACAATCTTGAGGACCGGGACTGGCTCTTCGGGCTGATGAAGCAGAGCAAGCCGTTTAATCCCAGAGAGGCTGGTGGCCGAGTGTTTGTCTCGCATGACTACAACCAAAGCATGGAGCAGCAGAGAGAGAGGAGGAGGAGGAGAGAGAGAGCTATGGCAGTGGTGGAGGCTCTGTGGGCGATGATGGTGACGACGATGATTCTGAAGGAAGACGATGGTGGTGCTGAGTAGCTTGGCTGGGGTTGAGGAGGAGTTCGTTGATTGCTCGGACGATTACGCCATGGATGAGGTGGAACGCCTACATGCTTTGCTGGAAAACACAGTTGACGAGAAGAAAGTTTGGCGCGCCAATTCGAGGAAGAAAGGGAGGCTTCTGCCAGGGAAGTTGCTACTCTTCGGTTACAGCTGAAGGCTCTCACTGATCAACAGGCAGCTTATAATCCTCATTTCAACCCTCCTCATCCCACTGGCCTTCCCTTCCATAGCAGCCACTGAATATGACCCGAAAAAGCCTGAGGAAGCGCAGAAGAAAATCGACGTGGTGGTGGAAGGCATGATCTATTTCCAGAGCTGTGACCACTATGGAACATGGTCCTTGACTGATGCTGAGCCAATCCCTTCAGCTAAAGTCAGTGTCATCTGCAAAAACCACAAAGACCAAGTCAGCTTCTACAAGGCTTTTGTCACAGACCTTATGTAATAACCCAAAATTCCATTACTTTGCATCTCTATCTCACTCTGCCAAGTCAGTCAAGATGGAGAAGAAGAAAAAGGTGGATTGGTCCGCTCTTCCAAAGGAGCTATGTCTGACGATCGGAAATTGCTTAGACAGTCGCATCGACGTTCTCCGATTTCGCAGCGTCTGTACGTTATGGCGTTCCTCTGTTCCCCCTTTTTCAAGCAAACCACTGTTCCTCCTCTGCCCCACAAATTCTCTTCAGACGCCGTGGCTGCCGGAGCTGAAATCCAAGCCTTGCTCTTCCAAACCACAGTCTACCGTATGCAGCCACTCATTGATGGAGAACCCAATTCATCAAATTCAAAACTATGGTTGCTGAAGCTTGAAGAGTCCAATTCTGGTGAGTCGCGTTACTTCACCCGATCACAAATTCGCCTCTCAGGTACTCCCCTAAAGCTAAGAACTTTAACTTATTGGACTTTGGCGTTGTTGAATTGCGCAAATCGTATAGTCTCAAGTATCGACAAAACAATGTCATTATTGCTTGTGTGAACAAAGTGGTGGTCATGGGTCAAACCCATTTGGATAATTGTGGTATATTCAAGATATTTGATGGAGGTAAGTTGGGTTATTTGAGAATTGGAGATGAGAAATGGACCCATTTTGATGAACGAAACTCTCACTATGATGATATTATTGTTTATAAGGGCCAATGCTATGTTGTTGTTAGATTGGGAACAATTTTTTTGGGTGAGTTCAGAGTTAAAAGTGGTTCCTTTTTCGCCTCCCTTATGTGGGTTTGGTGGGCAGAAGCCAGGGCCGGCCCTTGGTCAGGGCAACTAGGGCCATCGCCCGGGGCCCACAATTGATTGGGGCACACAAAATTTTTTTAGTCCATATATATATATATATGCATATGCAAAAAAAAAAAAAGAAGCTAAAAGTTGAAGGGCATATGTGATATTAGTTAAGAGTTTTACTTGGTATTGTAAAACAATAATACAAAAAGGATGCGGCATGCCAACAGATCTAGAAGAAAACAAAGTCAAGGTCCTTATTGTTTTCCCAAGAAGCAAAACCTCTATGTCTGCAGTTTGGCTTGAAATCGATTTTTATTTCTAATTCTCTCTGGAACTAAGTGTGGAAGGAAGGAAGAAAGCTATACTTTGAGTTGGAAGCTGATTATTCTCTCCGAAATTGAGAGCACCAACACCAGAGCACAGCATACAGGACCCAAAATACAGGTTTTATTGTTCTTTCTTTGTCTTCATTTAATTAGTTTTACTTTTATTGTTCTTGATTGCTTGTGTGTTTATGATAAATTTTTTAAAATGTTTTCTAAAAAGCAACTTTCTGGAAATCTCAAAAGACAAAAAAAGAAAAAGGAAGAAGAAATTGCTCAAAACCTAAGAGGATCTTTAAATAAATATTTCCTTAAAAATAGTGAGGCACCAAATTTAGCTGAAGAACATAATGAAAATGACATAAATGAAAAGGAGAACGAAAATGAAAATGAAATTGAAACTAATTTGAACCGTGAAGTACCAAATTTAGCTGAAGAACATAATGAAAATGAGAACACAAATGAAAATG
Organism: Prunus dulcis; assembly: GCF_902201215.1. Lineage (NCBI taxonomy): Eukaryota > Viridiplantae > Streptophyta > Magnoliopsida > Rosales > Rosaceae > Prunus > Prunus dulcis. The sequence continues at coordinate 6,111 of NW_023010213.1, forward strand.
AAAATGAAACTAATTTGAACATTTATGATCCAAGAGTCTGGGATAATCTTGATCTAAAAATGAGGGATTTACTTTTAGAAAATGGTCCTATAAGAGAAAATAATCACAAATTCCCTATTGATGAACAATGCAGACATTTTTCTTCACATTTTTATCTTCGAACATTACCAAATGGGGAGACTCATGATAGAAAATGGTTAGTGTACTCAAAGGAGTTGGATAAAGTGTTTTGTTTCTGTTGTAAGCTGTTTAAAACAATGCATGCTAGAAGTCAGTTAGCAAGTGAAGGATCTAGAGACTGGAAACATCTTGGTGATAAGCTTAAACAACATGAAAAAAGTATTGAACACATTACTAACTTGAGGTCTTGTGTTGAGTTGCAAATAAGATTGAAAACAAGTCAAACAATTGATAAAGAACTACAAGAGCTAATCAAGAAAGATACATTACACTGGAAAAATGTTATGGTCAGAATCATTGCTGTTGTGAAATGTCTTGCTACACATAATTTGGCATTCCGTGGAACAAATGAAAAAGTTTTTGAAGATGGCAATGGTAACTTTTTAGGCCTACTTGAAATGATCTCAGAGTTTGATCCAGTAATGCAACATCATTTTCGTCTCATTCAAGATAAGAAAATTCATTATCATTATCTTAGCCATAAAATTCAAAATGAGTTGATAGATATTTTAGCATCAAATGTTAAACAAATAATTATTAAAAAAGTCAAAGAGGCAAAGTATTTTTCAGTGATTCTTGATTGTACTCCTGATGCAAGTCACAAAGAACAAATGACTTTAATATTAAGGTGTGTAGATGTTTCATGTACTCCGATAAATATAGAAGAGTACTTTTTAGAGTTTCTAATTGTGCAAGATACAACTGGATTAGGAATTTTTAATGAATTGCAAGATGTAATAAAAAAGCTTGAACTAAATATTGATGATGTAAGGGGGCAGGGCTATGATAATGGATCAAATATGAAAGGGAAAAATATGGGTGTACAAAAAAGATTACTTGATATAAATCCTAGAGCGTTTTACATGCCATGCGGTTCTCATTGTCTTAATTTAATACTTTGTGATATGGCCAAGTCATGTGTCAAAGCAAAATCCTTTTTTGGAGCATGTCAATGCATATATACGGTATTCTCTAATTCAACAAAAAGGTGGAATGTGTTACTTGATTATATTGATGGTTTAACTTTGAAATCATTGTCAACTACACGCTGGGAAAGTCACATAGAAAGTGTTAAAGCAATAAAATCTCAAGCTTCTAAAATCAGAGAAGCTTTATTTAAATTAGCTGAAATTAGTGAAGATGCTAAATTGAGTAGGGATGCTGAAAGTTTAGCATCAGGAGAGCTTTCAAGTTTCGAGTTTATATTAAGCTTGGTTATTTGGTATGACATTTTGCACAAGATTAACTTAGTTAGTAAAAAATTACAATCTGAAGACATGCGTCTTGATGTTGCTGTAAGACAATTAGAAGGACTCGTTTCATTTTTTGAAAACTATAGGATAAATGGGTTTACTTCTGCCATGATTGATGCTAAAGTAATTGCATTAGATATGGAAATTGAGCCTATATTTCTTAAAAAACGTCAAACCTGTAGAAAGAGACATTTTGATGAGATTTCCAATAATGAGAGGGAACAACAATCATCTGAAGAATCCTTTAGAACTGATTACTTTCTTGTCATAGTGGATATTGCTCTTGGTGAATTGAAAAGTAGGTTTGAACAATTGCATATCTTTGAATCTATTTTTGGGTTCTTATTTGATGCTGCAAAATTGACTTCTTTGGATGAAAATGAATTGAGAAGCTCTTGTTTGAATCTTGAAAATGCTTTAAAAAATGACAATGATACTGATATTGATGCAAGAGATTTAGAGTCAGAATTACAGGTGTTGCAAGTGATGTTACCAAGTGAAGCAATTGAAACAGATAAACCATCGACATCCATTAAAATTCTAGAATTTGTAAAGAGTGTGGATATGTTTCCAAATGTAATGGTTGCTTATAGGATATTACTGACTATACCTGTGACTGTGGCATCTGCTGAAAGAAGTTTTTCTAAATTAAAATTATTAAAATCTTATTTGCGGACCACCATGGCTCAAGATAGGCTAAATGGACTAGCTATATTATGCATTGAAAGAGATATGTTGGAAAACATTAAATATGATAGTATAATTGATGATTTTGCTTCTAAAACTGCAACAAGAAGACATTTTAAGTGATCTTTTGTGATTAGGATTTCATTGCTATTTTTATTTTGTAGGTGCATATGAAGGTGAAGCATAGGGACATGCAAGTTAATTTGTTGTTGATTGTAATCTTTTCAATCGGGTACTCTTTTTCCTTCGTTTGAGGCCCAAAGTTTTCTATATTATTGGTTGTAAACTCTCATAATTTAAATAAAATTTATTATTTAATAAAAAATTGTAATTATATTTATTTATTTGTTTATAAAGGGCACATTCTTGAACTTTGGCCCTAGGCCTTAAATCACCCAGGGCCGGCCCTGGCAGAAGCATTTGGTTAAATCTTGTGGTTGATCGTTGCCTTGATAGGGAGAGATCCGAGAGGTACCATCTTGAGGATAATAATGTTATATTTGGTCTTCATAATCCTGTTCATCCTAATCCTTTCTTTGCCAATGCTGCGGTCCCTGAGGCTATTGATTTTAACGTTTATAAGCTGGATCAAGAATGGGCTAGATGGGTTGATGTGAAGAACTGGAGAGATCAAGTTTTTATTTTGAGCAATGATGGGTTTTTCTCTGTCTCCACCAGAGGCTTAGCTAGAGTGAAGGGAAATTGCATTTTGTTTACCGATCACAGGCATGCTCATTTACCAGGAGTTGCGGGATCAGGAGCAAGAAAATGTCACAGTTGTGTGTTTGACTTAGAGGATGGCAGCATCAAGAATGTAGCGGCTTTTCGTGCCTGTTTTATGCTATGGCCACCCTCAAGTTGGCTCAGCCCCGATTAATGTCCCCATCTGCATGCTGATTGCTGAGTGCATCAGAGGCCAAACTGAACCACAGGAAGGACCTTCAAGAGGTCCAGCTAGCTCGGACCAGCAGTGAGTGGACCTTTCTTTTATAAATGATTTTATGCAAATGCATTTCATTAATTGATCTTGAATAAGTATTCTTGCAAGTCTTGAGCATGTTTTATACAGTTAAATACTTTGAGTTACATATATTATTGAGGTTATATTAGCAGCAGACCTTGAGCTTTATATAACAAAATAGCAGTAGCATTACGACTACAGTTAAATTATCAGATTTCAGAGAATTATCAGATAATTATGTTTAGACCACCATGAATTATAGAAAACAGAGTTTGAGTTTTCTATCAGATAAAAGGGCAGCACAGTTATAGATTGATTACAGATTCAGTTACTCATCAGATCTTTCAGAAATATTATTATATTTTTATATTACATTTTCTCAGCAGTTTATATTTTCTTAAACCACTGTGGGTACCCAGTTACAGAAACAGGTTGCCGTCAAATAAAACGATGTCTACGGACATCCAGGTTGCCTTCGGTTTATGTTGCCTTCGGTTTATGTTGCCTTCGGATATGATGATGTCTACAGACATCCAGTTTACTAACAGTTCTGTCAGTGCACTTGACATTTGCCTCATGAGTTTTGGGGACGCCCGGACCATGAGTGCCAGGATTGCGGATCAGGCTGACTACGGTCTCCTGATACCTGCCAGGATTGCGGCTCGGATACACTATGTGTCGCCGAGACCTGCCAGGGGAATTGACGGATTTACAGAGGAATTGACGGATACCACGAATTGACGGAATTAAAAGGGTACACCCAGTTGGTAACTTTAGAGGAATTTCAGTGCAATTATGCAAATATTGATTTCAGTGATTTTACTTGAGTTTCTTAATATCGAGCAGCTTATACATCTGAGTAAATATATATAACTGTATATATATGTTTACCTAAATGTTTTGGACTTATCATAACTCAAGTACAGTTTACATATTCAGTTTTTATGAATATTATTATTTTTATAGTGGGGGTTATTATGTTCATAAACTGTTTGAGAACTTTATTTTGGTCCACTCACACTTTGAAATGTTTTGCGCCCCCCAGGCAGTCGAGTGAACAGGAATCCACCACCAGGCCTACTCCAGCTCCCACGCTACTTCCAAGATGTATGATTTATTGTAAACTACTTAAAGTCTTGTAAGTAATTAGTAACTGCTCTGATATCTGGTTGGATTAGATAACCAGAACTGATGAATATTTAGTTACCCTATTCTGGCGGTTGGTGTGGATTTATCAGTTTATTTGACAGGTGGAAAAATTTGGGTTTAGTCAAATTACAGGGGAGACTCTGCCGAATTTTCAGCGGGAGTCCAGAGAAAGTTTTAACCTTATTTATTAGCAGGAAGGGTAAAGAGGTCACTGTGTCCGACATTTGCCAGGTGTCGGACACGCACAGAGCTTGGCTCGAATTCCAAAGCGAAAATTGGGTCGGGTCCTGTCAATTTGGTATCAGAGCATAGGTTTATGTCCTGTAGACTTCGCACTATGTGCATCCTCGTTTTCTTTTCAAATTGGGCCCTAATGGTGGTGGTATCCGTAGGAAAATAGGGCAGATAGGAGATGAGAAATTCTCAAGTTAGACAGGAATTGCACCGGTATCTGAACCGGTAGAGTTATTTATTTTTGTTAAGAGGCTCGTCAAGAGCCGTACCTACTGTACCAAGTAGGCAGGAAGATCCAAATATCCAGTAGACTTTGGAGTTGATAACTCAGGTTATAGTCAGCCAGAGATCCATCCGTGAGATAGGTGGATCCAGTAAAAGGGATTGAGAGCTATAAATTGGGATAATGGTGGTACCTAGTAGTAAAAAGAGGATTAAATTGAAGGAATAGAGCAGGACATGGAGGTCCTAGTGGCTTTACAGAAGAGTAAAGTATTGGTGGGATTTGGTTAAGAAGTGATACCAGGATCCTTTGATTATTACGTAACAAGTATTTTAGAGCCGAATTTAATAGCCGGTCTTATCTGTAAGTTTACAGAAGGTGAGGATACAGGAGTTTTGCAGCAGATTTGAGGATAATGATTGGATCCGAGTATGAGAAAATCATGGGGTGCACTATGTGCACAGTATTTGGATAGGTAATATTAATCAGGAGGAATTTAAGAGAGGTATCTACAGGGGTGATTACAGTCTTCGATCACCGAATGGCCGCAGATATGGATACTGCCAACCTGGATCTAGTTCCAGTAAAGGTACCAGTCAGGGTAATAGTATTGGAAATTGTTCTGGGGCTGATATAGCCAGAAGTATTGAAAGACAGATGTTGTCAGCCTCTAACAGGAGAAGTTGCCCTATTGTGCCAAGTGTGGTAGGTATTATTCCGGGCCCTACTAGAGGAGTACTATGGGAGAATAAGATAATATTTTGGACAGTCTAAACCTTTCAAAAAGGGATTGCCGCTGTTCCCTCAGTATAAAAAGATCATTTTTGCAGCAAAATAAGTATGTAAGGTAAGTTACAGGAAATATAACAGCCTATGGGAGCTCTGTTTAGCGATGGGGCCAGATCAGTATGGTTACTTGAGGAAGAAATCAGCCGAGGGGATGTGGTGACAGTTTTAAGCTCGCAGATAGACAGTATATTATGTCTCAGTAGGAAGCCTGAGCATTATTTACTGTAGTTACAAATTGAATTCCTCTCCGGCATGGTTGATTGGAGATCATCCTAGGGTTGGATTGATTTGACCAGATACAGTGTTGCAGAGTTACTTTTTATTGGGAGATTGGGTTTATGATTGAGCTCGCTCCAGGAAGGGAGCCTATTTCTCCGGTAAAGTATAAAGGAATACTAATAAGTTAAAGGAGTTAAAGACTAAAAATTGCCGGAAGTGATAGCGAAGAAGGTGATTCAGTTTAGCATTTTCCTCATTGAAGTGTTCTAGCGTTATTTAAGGAAAGGAGATGTCATCATGAAGTTATACATGGACACAAGGTAGCAGGATAAGATCACAGTACAGAAATAAAATTTCTTAGGAACAGAGAGTTATAAAAAGAAAGAAAAGATACAAAAATTGTGATATTGATTGCAAGGTATAGGTAAGCAATCAAGGAAGGAAGCTGGTGGAAGCAAACAACAAGCTCTCAATTCTCCTAGTCTAGAAGAACTTCCGGAGATTAGAGCATAAGGTCGCCTTCACAGTTCCCTGACGCAGCAGAAACGTGATCAGGGATAGTCTCGCTTCCAGAATGGATGATCAGAGATAATCTTGCTTCTCGGGCATATTGAGTGCCTACTGATAAGAAACACAAGTCGATATCGCATCACTGGTATGGAGTAAATTGGAATGTCTTCTACAAAGAAAGTTTCGTTAGTAACACATTTATACACAAATTCAATGAAGAGGTAGAACCAGTGAATTTCAAATTAACCAGAGGAAAATTGCGAGATTCTCGGGATACTTTTGAAAAAGTAGCTCCGTGAAATCCGTAAAGCAAGATCGGCTTGACGAAGATAATACGTGGAAATGCCGAAAGTGCCGACAGGCATTATTAGAGGCCACGTGAAGTTTTTGACTCTTGTGAAAGAAAAAGAATATATTGAAGTATTCTATTCATGATTTGGAATGGGCTACAGTAATTCTGGCTTAGAAAAATTGGTGGCCATCTTTTTATATGTCCAGATCTTTACAGATCACTAAAGATTATAATATTTCTTTAAACAGGAGGAAGAAAAAGTGAAGCAAAGAAAGTGGTCAAAGCTAACAAAGAAATAGGACTACGGCATGAAAACTCATTTAAGACAAGTTAACATGGTTATCAAGATACTTAGTATGAAATCATCATGAGCAGTAGCTTTTCTCCGAAGAAGATAAGTTATCAGTGATAGTAGGACAAAACTTGAGTTGAATACGAATAATCAGAAAGCACTGTTAATTATTTGTTAAGGAAAAATCAGTGCTAAAGAACTCGAATATGCGCAGGTTAAGTCCAGAATCTTGATTTGATTCGTACGAGTAAGAGGTTGAATTATATGACATGAAAAGCAAAAGTTTAAAATAGAGATCTTATAAGGAACTTCTTATGATGAAAGGAACAGTAAGACTTATCAGTAAGGAATAACTCCGCGACATGAATCAATAAGGTTCTTATAATCACTTTCGATTTCTGAAAGGAAGAAGGAGTAACTTACAATGGATTGGGTGTTCAGTCTCCTTGAACTTAGAGAAAGCAGGGTGGAGTGTAGGAAATTTAAGGAAGCAAGGGAGTCAAATCCTAGCTGTATCGGACCCAGTATACACAGTGTATTAACCCGGGTAGCAAATACAAGAGCAGTCCTTCTCCCCCTTCGAATGACAGGGATGTAAATTTCGAGGACGAAATTTTTATAAGGGGGGTAGATTGTAAGAACCCAAATCCAAATTTTTTTTTAAAAAATAGTAACTAAAAAAAAAAAAGAAAAAAAAAAGAAAAAAAAATAGTTACTAAGTAATTAGTAACTGCTCTGATATCTGGTTGGATTAGATAACCAGAACTGATGAATATTTAGTTACCCTATTCTGGCAGTTGGTGTGGATTTATCAGTTTATTTGATAGGTGGAAAAATTTGGGTTTAGTCAAATTACAGGGGAGACTCTGCCGAATTTTCGGCGGGAGTCCAGAGAAAGTTTTAACCTTATTTATTAGCAGGAAGGGTAAAGAGGTCATTGTGTCCGACATTTGCCAGGTGTCGGACACGCACAGGGCTTGGCTCGAATTCCAAAGCGGAAATTGGGTCGGGTCCTGTCAATAAAGTTAAAGTATAGTCTATTGGATAAGCAAGAACACCAAAATCAATTACAAATCCTACTTAATAATTCATAAATAAATCGTAAGTCTCAATTACAAATATGTAATTGATACTAAATAAAATCCAAAAAAATTCTCAAATTTCAACATCAACAAATTGAGAGAAGCTTACCATACCTGACAAATATAGGAGCTTGGTTCGCTGCTTGAATTAAGCCTTGAAGGTGAGTGCAACAACAAGAAGAGTGTTCCTTTACGTGTGTAAGGGTGCAATATGAGTTTGGTGACAAAGTCGACCACTCTAAGAACAGTTAAAAAATTTCTTCTTTTTTTCTTTCTTTTTTTCCACCGGCTGTGTGCATTCCCTTTTTTTTTTTTTTTCTTTTTTCTTTTTTTCTCTCCTATGTGTTGTTGCTATAGGCTACAACTTTCCCTTTTATTCCCCACATGCAAGCAGTGTAAGCAAAAGATTCCTAAGAAGGGTAGGATTAGGATATTCACTTGGATGGTTGGCTGGGCTATAATATTATTTTGGGCTGGGATTTTAAAAGTCCCCTGGGCTGTAGCCCAGTTTAGCCAAAGCCAAGTTCTGTCCCTGCTTGATCCTCAAAGGAGGAAGGCTCACTCACAAACCACTACACCAAACTTTATTTTATAATATTTATTCAATTATACAAGATTTATATAAATAATCAACGATTAAAAAAAAATCATTTCAACACATATTCACACAAAAATACCATGTAGATATCAATTATGTTAAAAAGACAAAAACAAAAATTAATTTTATTGAAACAAAATGGAGTAACCAAGATGAAAGTACTAAAATGGAAACTGCGATGTAGAAACAGAAACTGCAATGTAGAAGCAGAAACTGCAATGTAGAAGCGGAAACTGCAATGCATAAACGGAAACTGTAATACAAAAATGGAAATTGCAATGCTGAGTTTGGGCAAAAATGCTCAGCTATAGAGTTAAACAAAACAAAAGAAAATTTTTTTTATTCAATACATGTTGGTAAAATACTCTGTTTCTGGCAATGCAGTTTCCAAAAGTCCAATTTTGAGTTCCCTTACTCTTGGGTAGTTCTACTCTTCTCTTGCCCACCCAATTCCTCATATGGGTAGCCTCTACTCTTCAAATTGGTGAGGTTGAAGGCCAAGGAAAGAGCAAAAATCCAATTGTAATTAAATAAAAACTGCAATGCAGTTTCCAAAAGTCCAATTTTGAGTTTCCTTGCTCTTAGGTAGTTCTACCATTCTCTTGCCCACTCAATTCCTCATCTGGGTAGCCTCTGCTCTTCAAATGGGTGAGGTTGAAGGCCAAGGAAAGAGCAAAAATCCAATTGTAATTAAATGAAAACTGCAATGCAGTTTCCAAAACTGCAATGTAGTTTTTGCAACACTACAATACAGAACATGTACAATGTAGTTTTGCAATACCATTTCCAAATCAAGACAAATGCATAGTAAGTGAGCTTTATAATAAGAAGTTGCAGCTAAATTAGATCATTGCTTGACATACATGCATACATATATTATATGACAATCATGGCATCAACCATATCCAAATCAAGACAAATGCATAGTAAGTAAACTTTATAATAAGAAGTTGCAGCTAAATATATGTATCCAATTTTGCTCTGTATGACACACAATTGTGGGACTATGCTTACCCAATACACCTCATTCGACCCCTGAGATTGGTCCAAGTGAAGATTTAAGTTAATAACATTGGGCTGAGAAATGTGAAAATTACTGTTACCGCAAGTAACTCTGGTGACTGCAGAGCCCTGGATAAGAACTCAGAAATGCTTCCGAGGTTTAAACTTTTTATTTGCAAACAGAGAGATGGCAGAGGCGTTCTCAAAATTTCTGGCAATTGATACTCTGGAAATGCATCATATACACATCTAGGATAGAGATGATAACATTCCCCAGGCTGGACACGTCCAGCTCTTCCTCTTCTCTACAATATAGATAAGCACGAAGAAATGTAATCAATTGGCGTAACATACTGAAACTGAACACGAGCTGAACATTAAGCAGAAATATCAAAACTCAGAAACATACACAAATGTTAGTAAATCCTCTCTGTATTCATATTTTTATTTCATTAATTAGAGAACACTAAGCAGGCACACCATCTTGGTATATTCTGAAAAGAAGGCATGGAATGAGCAATTGGGACCAGTATCAGGTGCAGGCATAGTGCGACCAGTGTCAAAGCCCATGTTCCTTAGTCTCTTAAAGGGAAACAAAGGGAAAATCTATGTTGGGTGTTTATACAGCAAACCCTAAAGTTCTGAAAAAAATTGAAAAGGCTAAATGCTAATTCTATTGAATATATTCTTAAACCAGAAAAATGGGGTTGCCTTCAGGAACTTTTTTTCTGCTACTCATTCTACCACGCATGCATGCACACAACAATGTAGGTCTACAACTTGAGATGAACAAAGATAACTTATATACTGCAAGTTCATGATAGTTTTTAAAGCTTGACAATATATGGATTAAAGTAATTACCTGACAGTATATGGATTCATGAAGAAGAGCATAAAGTGGATTTGTGTCAAAAGATGACCACTTGTCAAACTGCAAATATGGAATGGTTTAAGATTTATAACTTTATACCCAGGTATGTTCAAAGCCTTGGATTCAACATCAATAAAAAGCAATTATTTTCTTACAGCATCCAAGAGGAAATAACTGATTTCCTTTGGTGCTCCTGGAACTATTATAGGATCCCAGACCCTCTCAAACCGCAAATGTAGCATATTTTCTCATATTGTATGAGTTTATTAGTTAGCCTTGAACTAAGATTAGCAAACTACAAGCTGAAATTGTAAAAACTAATAGTATATGGAGAATGTGGAAAATGGCTCAAATTATATGGATCAAAAGTGTAAAGTGATGAATGATAACATACCTTGAATCCCTCTCCAAATTGAGACAAACAGCTACCAGGGATATTCATTTTAACAAGTTTTTTTCGATTAAAATTGGATGGCAATCTTTGTAATGGACATTTAGGCCAATCAAGGAACCTTGGCATAAATTGATAAGCCGCGAGTCAAGCTAGAAGGCCTTGGAGTCACCGGTCAAGGCCAAAGGGATGAGCCGCGAGTCAATTGATCTTGAACTCAGCAAGATAGCAATCGTAATTGCCCTTTATCTTGAGCTAGAAGACTTTGGAGTCGCCGGTGAAGGCCAAAGGGATGAGTTGCGAGTCAAGTAGATTGAGTATTCCATCGCAAATCGGTAATGTGAGAGAGAGAGAGAGAGAGAGAGAGAGAGAGAGAGATCAGATCAACAAAAATGGAAACCAACGAATTTGGGTCAGGCTTTTAAACAAAAAGGGTATAATTATCTTTTTAGTGATTAATGTAAGGTGGGGCAACGAATCTGGACCTCCTCTTTGGCCAAATCCAAAACAAAATTCAATTCCTAGGTATTAAAACCAAAACAGAAATACTGTTTGTCTCAAATACTAATTAGTGAGGATAATTATGTATAATACCTAATTTTTCTATATGATAAAATATCAAAATTAAATCATGTGCCCAACACGACATTTTTTTTACTGTAATTTGAATGAAATCTTAAAAATTTAAAGGTGCAATACACTAGCTAATTTACTGTAAAATAAGCATACCTTTTATAAAGAACACAACAAGTAAATTGATGGAAAGATAGATATGCTAAATACTGTATTTTTATATAAATATTCTTATCATATATATATATATATTAAATATGGAGAACACGCTTAAAAGTTATGACATTGATGTATTTGTTGATTAGACTACAATATTAATTTTTGTGAAAAAAAATTAGACTATAATTATTAAGATTATTTTGTAGAACATTTTAGTTTAGTAGTGTTTTGTATTTATACGATGCTTGATTTATGTCCGACTTGGTTTACTTGGACACTACGTACCCTTTGTTTGAATGAGGAAAAATCACTCGAAATTTAGCTAAAAGTCATGAATTTAAAGGGAAAAATTGACAACTCCCTTGTTTGGCAACTTAAGGGCGGAATTTATTAAATGACGTGAGGAAAAAATTATGGAAATTGAGGCATCAAATTCCCGAGTTTAATTTCCACCAAAATAGGTATCATTTCACAATTTTCATAGTGCCATTTACAAAATTTGACATACATAAATTTAAACACTAAAATATTCAATTGCCAGCTAAATTTCATCATTTTAAAATTCTATGTAATTTTCAATTTCTTCATCCAAACGAAGGGAGTGATAATAAGAAACAAGTTTTAACACACAAAACAACCTATCATATGTGCATAAGGAATGAATGTGTACAACATATTGCGCCTATAATTTCATAAACAATTGATTTAATTTTAAATTTTAAACATAAGGTGTATAATATGAGGCTTTCAAGATAAAAATAAATTAAAATTAAAATTTAATAAATAAATAAATAATCAATCTTAACTCATAATCGACACAATTGTGTTCTTTTAGTATTTTGGGTTTGAGGGCCCAAGAACAAATCAGTACGGGCGAGGTCCAAAGCGAACAATGTCATGGTATAAGAGTGGACTATGACAAGCAGTACTATTCTCCTTAGTAAAATATTGATCAATATATGCAAGTTCCAAAAAGTCACATACCCTTGCATCAACATCAAACCCACTAACACACAAAGGTTTAAAGTATAGGATTTACAGATCCATTTATCTTGCAAAATCCGGATAGAATGACTATCGCCAATGCGCCATACCAAGGCTTGCTCAACAACTTGTCGTCCCCAAAGTATCAAGTGCCAAATCAACGAAGGAGAACCCCCCAAGCAAGCCTTGAGAAAGTCTCCATTAAAAAATAATGAGCCCTAATAAGTTGGCCCACCAAGGAATTAGTGTTCTTAATGAGTCTCCAAGCCTTGTTTGCCACCATAAACTGATTGAAAAACTTCAAAGTTTTTAAAACCCAGGCCACCCAAACACATTGGTCGACATAATTTAACATTCCAGTTATGCTACAAACAGTGACGGACCCAGGATTTGAATCCCGTAAGGTCATAGTGTAAATGTTCTAAAGAAAATTTAAGAATGGGTTATTTTTCTTATCTATTTTTTCTCTTCCAAATTTTATTTCTTTCTTGAAAAATATACTTTGAATGATTTCAATTTGTCATTATATATATATATTATATGTTTTTGAGTGATTTCAATTCGTAAAAATTTCAAACCTATGCCAATTAACCAAAAAACAAAAAAACTACAACCACCTAATCAACAAATAAGCAAAAACTTCATCATACATATAAATCATTAATTTCATCCAAGCAATTACAGATTTGATTTCCATTAAATTAAAAACAGCACACATCATCCTTATTTTGATTTTAAGATTTAGAAATAACTTGAAATGAGAAATATCACAATAAGAATAATAGGTGGTGATTGGGGAGCTTGGGGTTTGTATCTGAGAAAAGAATAATAGCAATTGGAAGATGGGAAGGGTTTTTGGGATGGGAAGGTTGGCTGGGTTGGGTGGTCAGTGGAAGGATACGGAAGACATTTTTATTTTAAAAATTTCCCAGGGCCAAAACGACGTCGTTTGGCCCATAGTGTTTTAAAAAAAAACAAAATGCTTTTTCTTCCTGCTGCAGGAGGCTTTCCTCCCTCTTCCTGTCAGGCAAAACATCAAGCACTTGGAGGGCAATCCAAGGGGTCGCACAGCCAGCTCAAGTGGACTTCCAAGCCTATTTCCATGGCTTCCATGAGGTCGTTTGACCCCAATGACCCCACTGTGGGTCCGTCCTTGGCTACAAAATATGTTATGTAACTGTATTCACTTGTGGAAATACAACGATCTTATGACAATCTACCACACAAAACTTTGGTTGCTACATCCTCTAATTATTCGAAAATTTTTACGCTCCAATAAGCTAGTAGAGAATGTATTTGGTTAAGAACTCTAGTCCATCATTCTAAGAGCACATGTGATAAAAAATGTTCTAACATTCTGTTGAGGCCCAAAAAGTCACGAGAAGCCCAAATTCATTTAAAGCCCAATATAACATATAATGTTGGTCATGCGTTAATCCAAGTTGTATTTTGAGAATTAATTCATTAAATAAATATAGAAATAGTGTGCATGCCATGCCAAGCCAATAATATATTTTTCATATGTCAATCACCACCAAACTCACATGTACCTAAGTCATGTGGTTTACGAGGCTTGCACGAGGGATTGTGGTGTGGAAGGTTACGGAGGTCCATAAGGCCCACGGAAGCTCTTGGATAACGGAGATTTGGGGCTAGCTACTTGGGAGCACCAAAGTCCAAGCCCATTACTTGGAGTTCTTCAATGTGGGTGAGGAAATGAGATATTCTTCAATCACGCCCTATTATCCACTAGAAACAAGCCAATTCCGACACTTCCTTTTACCCATAGGAAATAGTCATTTTCCAATGCTTAGCTTTACCTGCTGGAAATAAGAATGTCCCAATGCTCCCTTTTACCTGTTAGAAATAAACTAGCTCCAACACTTCCTTTTACCCATTCGGAACCAAAGAAAGCCTTCGCCTTCTATAAATTGGGAGGTATTGCCCAAGCAAAATGAACCTCTCTTGGTCGTTGCATGCCTTTCAGCAAGCATGAGAACTTACCTTTCTTCAACTGCAGCAAGCATTCCAGCAGCCATTACAATCATTCCTTTACCATCAACCTCTATCCTTGGACTTCTGCAAGCATCCCAACAACCATCAACCAACATCTCTTGGTTGCTCAAGCACCCCAGCAACCATCAAACCACTTTACTTCCTCCCTTCGGCTGCTGCAAGCATTCTAGCGGCCATCCCAGCCATTGCTCAGCTGCCACAACCATTTATTCTACTTTCTTAGTCTTGAAATCCTCCATCTTCCCTATAAAGCCTCACCAAGCATAACTCCAAGCTTTTCCTTCCTCCTCATACCCTTCCAAGCTATAAATACCATGGCCTTCAACTCTCAAGCTTTTCCGTCCATCATCCTTATCTTGAAACTCTTAAATCACCATAGCCATGACCACAAACAACAAGTTCTCAACACCCAAACTCAAGCATATCAAACACCAAACCAAGCACAAGTATTCTCATTTACTAAACTTGTGGGTCTTTAGCTCCCACACTTCAAGCTCTCATGCCAAGCTCGCACAATCTCGGTTCAACATCATCAAGTCATCTTCAACCATGCAAAAGCACGACCAAGCAGTCATCAAGCTGCTGGAAATTTACTCAAGCCCCCCATCCTTTATCTCTCTCTCTCTCTCTCTCTCTCTCTCTCTCTCTCTCTCTCTCTCTCTCTCTCTCTCTCAAAAAGCTCCATCCCAAAAGAACCTAAAACACCCATCCTCTCAAGGTAAGTTGAAACCATAGTCATTACCATTTTAGTAAGAAAACGCAGACATAGCAAGCTCTTCGTTTAGCTGTCGAAAACACCTAAAATCTCAAGCCTTAATCCTTTCTTTATTCTCCTCTTCTCTTAGCTCCTACGCCACAAGCCTCTCATGCCAAGCCTAGTTGTATCTTAATTCGCTATAGCAAACTCTCATGCTAAGCCTATGCAACATCAATGCACCATCTCCAACTCTTCCTCTAGCTGTCGGAAACATCAGCACAAAACATGCAGCTACTGGAAGAAGAACAAAGTACTCCTTTAGGACTTGCTTCTCCCTCGGGATACTTTGGGGCTAGTTCTTGCTAACGCAGAAAAAGGGCAACAAAGGCTTGATTCACCACTCTATGCCGGTCCAAGAATCAACAATCCAAGATGAGCCTTCTGATGGAAAAAGACCCCAACACAATCATATACGAAGACAATACTGAACTATTCCTTTAAAATAATAATAATAATAATGCTGAGTTGTTTTGAAAAATTGGCAACGATAAAGAAAAAAAGAAGGATTAAATACAGCAAACCCTCCAAACTATGGAGGAAATTTCAAATTCATACCCAACTTTTAAAGATTCGTTTGACCAGTACCTGAACTTATGGAAACCTTTCATAAGACACCCTCCGTTACTCAGTTCATAAGCAGCCTCGTTAAGTGATGATGTTGTGCTGTCTAACGTTGATATTTTGTCTAACGTGGACCATTTTGAATGGTCACCATGGGCAGCTCAAAACCCAACTTGCCAAGTCTGATTTGTCACATGTAAAACCCAAAATTGTTGAATCCATTTAGAACAAAAAAAATAACTGCTTTGAGCTGCAAAATCGTCGAATCCCTAATTTCATCCCCCCATTTTTTCCAATTGATTCAAAGATGGAGGCCCCGAAGTGTTGGTGTGGTAAGTGAGCTCACAAGTTCACTTTATGGATTGATGCGAACCTTGGGAGACTTTTCTTGGGATATGCAAACCATGGGGTAAGAGATCTGTGTTTGAAAGTGATCTCTAGTTTTGTTCTTAGAATATGTTTTGTTTTTTGGATATGGTTTGAAAATGATGAACTGGGATTGATCTTATTTATAGAAAGGATGCGACTGCAACCTTTTGAGGTGGATTGATCCTCCAATGTGTGAACGATTGAGGATTGTTATTCCTAGGCTGCTAAAAAAAGGTGAAAAAGTATGATGAAATGCAAAGAAAAGTGGTGACGAAAGGGAGGGTTATTTGGGTAGTGTTGTTGGCTTCATGGGTCACTATTTTGCTACTTTTGTTTTTATTGATTGGTGGGGGCTCTTGTATGCATGTACCTAACAAAAATGTTAGGCTAGATTAAAAATTTTAGTTGTATTCTATGTCATTGTTTTGCAAAGGGTGTTTGTATTAGAGGTGTTGAACAGGCCAGGCTAACCTAGTTAAATTTGTGCCTTTAAGGTATTCGTGCCAGGTCAGGCCGACCCATTTAACTTATTGGGCCGTGTCATGTTGGCCCATTTAGTCACAGCATGGCCCAAAGTCCAAGTTCACATTGAAACGGGTTGATTCGGGCCAGGTTCGGGCCATACCTATGCTCGTGCTCAGGCCGTACTCGGGCCCAAGCACCAACCCATTTAATTTGAATTTTTTTCACTTGATTTTTTTTTCCAACTTATGTTTAGTTTAGGAACTGACAATAGAGCTTATATGCCGTGGCAAGCTACTGCTACCACTAGATAATTCAAACATCCACTTATTAATTGGATAATTAAAACATCCACCCATTCAAAACCTTGCCTTAAAAAATTCTCAAAGGAGGAAAATTCGATCAAGAAAAAAGAGTACCACTACCCTCCCAAATTACACAAAAAGGAAAAAAACAATCTAGGGCACTGGGTAAAAATTGGCAGAGATCCTTGCTACTCATCAATTCTAATACATGCACAACACCAATGTAAAAGAGAACAAAAATCATTCTCAACAACCAATGAAGAAAACTGCACTTAAGAAGAAAACTGAAAGTTAACCAAGTAAACTACAACATGCACTAAGTGCATCTATAAAGTCAGATGAAAACAGGTTTAGTCTGTTTGAACCTTAAAACTCTCCATTTGAGAAGTCCTGCCAATGCTTTTGACTTTGTGCTTAGCCCAATTTAAAATATCAGCATATGTCATCTCCTTTCCTTGAGAGTGAGATCTTAAATTCCTCAAAAGTTGAAGCATATTAAACCTCATCAACTGCCATAGGAAAGCTGAAAAAAAAAAAAAAATTCAAACGAACTTTAGGATTTAACAACAAATTCTCAGGACTCATAGGTGAAAAGTAATCCATTTTAGGAACAGAGAAAAACATTTTTAATTTAACTGGGAGTAGCAAAAAAATAGACAACATCTTATTCTTGAGAAGAGAGAAGAAGAAGTTTAAGGTTAGGTTAGACTAAAAAATAAGTTACCCTCTGAAAGCAAATTATGTATTCAATCAACAACTACATTATGCATATCCCTTTCAGAACTCAAAATGAAACTAATTTAGTCAGTGAAATCAATAGAAGGGCAACGTCTATAGTGCACCAGTTGCACTGATGCGTGTATATATATATATATTATAATTGATTACCGGTTACACAAGTTGTCCAGTTTCCACTTTTTATTAATATTTAAAGCAAATGCAATTACATAATGTTCATGCAATTAAGGCCTTCCTATTTGGCAATTGGTATATAATTTGATATGTTATTTTTCAATTGAGTTTATTCTATTTGACTCACGATGACATGCTTATGAATTTCGCAATGACATTTGTTTACTTTTATAAATCTAAAGTTACCGTTTTAGACTCTTTTTTTATGAGAACCATTTTAGAGACTTTTTTTTCTTCCCGATATGTCACCTCATTGTAGGTTTACTCAATTTCATTATGAGTTGTTAGTTTTATTAATATGAATTATGAAGGCTAGTTGTGGTTAATTCCTCCGTATCTTATGCTTAGTTTTTAAAAATCAATTGAAATTGGTAGTTTTAATTTTTGTTTCTTTTGTTTCCTAAAAATATTATAAATTTGTATTCTTTTCCTAACATAGCCATGGATTTCATAGTACATTGTTAGGATTAAAAGTCAAGAAAAACAAGTATAAAAGCAAAAAGTTTACAAGTTTTCTCGTAGATTACAAGATTTTCAGTTGTGTTTACAAGGATAAAGACACAACTTAACTCCTCCAAGGTCCATTCTTACCTTGGTACTATGTGTCATTTTCTTTGTAAATTAGGGTCTTACTATGTATCATTTTCTTTGTAAATTAGGGTCTTACAAGATTAAGGATCGGTATTATAAGAGTTTGGATATGAGGGTACCATAACATTGTAAGAGGATCCCAAAACTTATAAGTTACAAGATTTGGGTAGGGATTTACAAGTTTTTGAATCAAAATTACAACATTAGGGTTCACCTAATACATAATGTTGTAAATTCTCATTTTACAAGGATATGAATCCACATTACAAGGAATTGGTAAGTGTGGACCTTGAAGATACAAATTAGGTCCTTATTTTAGTAAAGATGAGGGTTTACAAGATTAAGGGCCGATTTTACAATATTTTCGATATGAGAGTACCATAAAGTTGGAATGAGGATCCATAAACATGTACGTTACAAGAATTGGGTCATCATTTACAACTTTATGGACCATGATTACAATGTCAGGGTTCAACTAATCCATAATGTTGTAAATTCTCATTTTATAAGGCTATGGATCCACATTACAAGGAGTTGGTAGGTGTTGACCTTGAGGTAGTAAATCGAGGTCCCTAATCTAGTAAACTGAGAGTTTACATGATTATAAGGGCCTATTTTACAATGGTTGGGATATGAGGGTAACATAACGTTGTAAAGACAATCCATAAACATGTAAGTTACAATATTTGGGTAGTCACAATTACAACATTAGAGTTCTCATAATCCTTAATTGTAAATCTTTATTTTACAAGGATATGGATCCACATTACAAGATTAATGGCCGATTTTACAATTTTCTAGATACCAGGATACCATAATGTTGCAAAGAGGATCCATAAACATGTACATTACAAATTTATGGACCGAGATTACAAAGTTAGGGATCATCCAATGCATAATGTTGTAAATCCTCATTTTACAAGGATATGAATCCACATTACAAGGAATTGGTAAGTGTTGACCTTGAGGTAGTAAATCGGGGTCCCTAATCTAGTAAAATGAGGGTTTACAAGACTAAGGGCCAATTTTACAATGGTTGGGATATGAGGGTACCATAACGTTGTATATATGATCCATAAATATGTAAGTTACATGATTTGGGTAGTGATTTACAGGTTTTGCACCACGATTACAACATTAGGGTTCTCATAATCCCTAATGTTGTAAATCCTTATTTTACAAGGATATGGATTCACATTACGAAGAATTGGTAAGTCTGGACCATAAGGATGTAAATTGGGGTCATTATTCTAGTAAAATGAGGGTTTACAAGATTAAGGACCAATTTTACAATTTTCTAGATACGAGGGTACCATAACATTGCAAAAAGAATCCATAAAATGTACATTCCAAGATTTGGGTCTCGAGTTACAAATTTATGGACCAGAATTACAAAGTTAGGGATATCCAATCCATAATGTTATAAATCCTCATTTTACAAGGATAAGAATCCACATTACAATGAATTGGTAAGTCTTGACCATGAAGATGTAAATTGGGGTCCTTATTCTAGTAAAATGAGGGGTTAAAAGATTAAGGGCCAATTTTACAATGTTTTGGATACGAGGGTACCATAAAGTTGTAAAGAAGATCCATAAACATGAAGTTACACGATTTGGGAAGCGAATTACAAGTTTTTGCACCAAGGTTATCACATTAGGGCTCGCATAATCCATAATATTATCCTTATTTTACAACTATATGGATCCACATTACAAGGAATTGATAAGTGTGGACCTTGGGAATGTAAAATGGGGTCATTATTCTAGTAAACACGAGGGTTTATGAGATTAAGGATCGGTGTTACAATATTTGGGATACGAGGGTATCATAACATTGTAAGGGCATCCCAAAACTTATAAGTTACAATATTTGGATAGTGATTTACAAGTTTTTGCATCAAGATTACAACATTAGGGTTCACCAAATCCATAAAGTTATAAATCCTTATTTTACAAGAATATGAATCCACATTACAAAGAATTGATAAGGTTAGACCTTTGTGATGTAAAAAGTGGCTCTTATTAATTCTAGTAAATACAAAAGTTTACAAGAGTTAGGACCGATGTTACAATGTTTTGGTTATAATAATACTATAACGTCGTAAACAGAATCCCTAAACTTAGTTATAAGATTGTACTTAAAATGCAATTGCATATTGGTATGCAATTGGATGCTCCCTAGTTGTCAATTGCACAGTCCCTGTTTGTCAATTACTCAAATTGCCATGAATATTAATAATGATAACTAGAAGTAGTTACTTAAAATAAAAGTTCGTAAATGATTAAACTAATATTTTCTATTTGTTACTTATTTATGTCGATCCATATGACCTAATACTTTCTAAGAAAAATTAGGTTTTAGACATAATTAACTTTATTAATTAATTTGTAAGATATTGGATATTTTGGTTTTAGTTTTAATACCTAGGAAAAAACTACTATTTTGGATTAGCCCAAAGAGAGGCCCAGATTCGTTGGGCCAGGTAAAAAATAACAGCTGATAAGACAATTCTACCCTTCTGATAAGACAATTCTACCCTTCTGGTACAATTCTACAATGGCACATGTAGTAATTTTAGGGTTGTTGGATGTCCTTTTGGTAAAATTAGGTGACTTTGGTTTTATATTAATTAAGCAAAATTAATTATCTTTCTTCCAAATTAGTTAAGTTTTTTATGGGTTAAAACTAAAGACCCTTACTTTCTATTTGTTATAATTTGGATTTATTTTACCCTTAATTAATTCAAATATTTTTTAGAGGAAATAATCTTGTTCAAATGTATGGTACAATTCAAATGTTATAAAAGTTCGTAAATGATTAAACTAATATTTTCTATTTGGACTTGGACGACAAATCCTTATTAAAAAAAGAAAGGAAAATAAAATAACTTAGACTAATTAAACTCCTAAAGCCACTTGGAAAAGCCCTCACGCCAGCTTGCACTCCAATGTCTCAACATCCATCATGCCAACTTGCAATCTCGTACAAGTTTCCTTATTTGCTACAACATATCCATATTCAAAACAAAAAAACTTGAGTATCTTTATATAAATCCAAATAGTTTTAACAAAAAAATAGTTTTAAGAAGAAAAAAGCTTAAAATGTGATAAATATAATACTTTGTAACTTTATTTATGTCCATCCATTATAGCTTGTAATTGCACAATTGGAAGTAAATCAGAATGCTTTATTTGTCAATTGTAAGACACGAATGCAAAAGACACTACCTGTTTGTGAATTGGATTTACAAATCACATACTATATTGACATTCTCAAATTTGAAAATCATTTGTGCATTCCTTCATTATTGAAAAGTGAGACATGACTTAGCATAAAAAAAAGTCTTAAGTATAAAAAAAAAAGCTTAACATGTGAGAAATATAATGTGTTGTAACTTTATTTATGTCCATCAATTATAGCTTGTAATTAGGCGATTGGAATGTAAATGCGACTGCTTTGTTTGTCAATTGCAAAGACTAGGACGCAAATGACACTACCTGTTTTGTCGAATATTGTATTGACAAATCATATAATGTATTTCCATTCTCATAATTGAAAAAGCTGCCAATAATATAAAGACTGAAACCTAAATAATAATAGAAATAGAAAAAAAAGCTAAATTACATTCCACTAAAAAAAAAAAAAAAAGGACTGGGAATTTCCCACATCACTCTCATCTTCAATTTAGCTCATGCCTTACGTCACCAAGTTCATACAAAATTCCTTTATTTTGCTATAGCACAGCCAAGTCATGTTGGCAATTGACAAACATGCACTATGTAATTGCCATTCTCTTCTTTCTTTAAAAAAAATAAAAATTGAATATGTAATTGCCATTCTAATTTGCGGAAGCTGATCACCTGAATGGTAATTGCAAAGTGACCATTGTCATTTAATTTTTCTTCTCTTCCATGATCGAAGTACATAAAAGTAAAAGTTATAGAATTTAGCATATCAATTAACTTTTACTTTCATTGCAAGTGTTAATAACTTAGTGACAAGTAAATAACAAACATTGTTGGACACAAGGTAATTGAAGTGCAATTCGATTTACAAAAATCCAATTGACAGACAGGAAGCAAGTAATTGAATATGTGAAATCCAATTTCATCAGTGGAATTCAGAAAAACAAGTTGAGAAAACTAAACATAGTCTCAACAATCAATCAAATGGCCAACGATTTACTTAGCACACAGTCGGATTAGTGGAACATAAAAACCAAAATGATGCATATTATGCAAACTTGAAACACAATTGGATTTACAAATATCCAATTGGTAGACATGAAGTAGGTAATTGAATATGTGACATCTAATTGCATCAATGGAATGCACTGCATGTGGAACAAAATAACAAATACATGTAATTGTATCACAGACAATTGCTAAATAGGATTTTGGTAATTGCATCACTAAAATTTAATTGCATTAGCAGACTGCACCAAAACATGCTTCCAAGCACAAAAAAATAATGCCAATAATCAATCAAATGAGCTGATAATAATCATCATATCACCATCTAATATAGCTATTGTACCTTGTGGGATAGATGTGAAAACAACGTGTATCATGAAATCTGATGGGTTGCGCTTTTTGGGTCAGTATCCCCATACGTCAAACAATTAGTGATCTGCATGGGTATGCAACCCTTCACGTCGAACAAGGGCTGCGAAGTTGTTGCTATGTCTTCATTGTGTGTTATGGCCACTATATCTTGCGCCTACTCAAAGATAAACAAGGGCATTAGAAAAGGTTCTCCAACCCCTTTAAAGATATAAATTTCGAAAATAAAACTCATTTCTAGTTAATTGATAAATACTGACAACGATAAACTGAGAGAAAAGTTGGTTCCAAAGGCACAATCTAAAACTACTCAGATATTCAACCCAAAGAAGATAATTAAAACCCAATTATCACAGGTCGAACCCAAAAGACAAATATTGGCTGCTTATTCATGAAATTATAAACCAAATTCGAAATTCGAAACACAGCCGAAAAATTCAAACATAACATCATTTAAAACAGTAGTGTATCTCCTCATCAACGTATGTATGTGTTGTGTATAAAAGCTCTCAACTTCTCATAATTTCTCTGCGCATATATGAAGCAAATCCTACAAAATTCTCACACGATAACAGGGATTTTTCTTTTTCGATAACATAAGTCAATTTTCAACCTGTTGCACAATTCAATTAAGTGCGTCAAAGGTTGGCCATATTTCTTTACCATGATTTGAAGTCTCAAAAATGAGTGCTCCGGTGTGACCATGAAAAGGAATATTAAAGTCCAAAATGGTCTAAGAAGATGAATAAAATAAAGTCTCAACCATCTGTAAAAAAAAAAACTTAATCACAGAATTCATATGTATCAACACATCAAGGACAACAAGGGGAGCAAGTTTATACCTTGGCTCGAAATCCAATTCGATCGGGAAGTGGCCAGATTTTGAGGAAAACCCATACTGACTTCCTTATTTCGCAATGAAAGGAATCACAACTTTGTTAGATTCGGACATCCACATCCACAAACAAGAAACCTCAAACTAGATATTGTCTTTATATAATTCCAACAGCGCAACATGGCATATGCTTTTATCATATGAAGGGGAATATGAAATGCCCTTGCAAGTTGAAAAAGCGTGATCAAATACTTATGCACTTTGAGGAGGTTGCAAAATCTTATTCCATTGCTGAGTTTGATTGTCATTTTCGAAAGATCAAGAGAAAGGAACATGTTGCTGAATATCTTGAACAAGCAAGGCTACATAAGTGGTCTAGAGCTCACATGGATGGACGATGCTACAATGTAATGACAACAAATATTGCGGAGTCAATAAACTCAGTTCTTTGGTTTGCAAGGATGCCGCCAGTGGTTCATTTGATAGGAGAAATTATTAATCTCCTTGTGAAATGGTTCATCGAACGTCGTGAGTTGGCTATGAATTGCACGACAACATTGTGCCCCAATTTTAGTTAGAAGAAGTTGAGGAATAGGTTGGAGGATGCTGTAAGGATGAATGTCATTAAACTAAATAACGTACAGTTTAATGTTCTGGACAGTGATATGGATGGCCTCTTGGATTTGATGAACAACAGTTGTAGTTGTAGAAAGTTTCAGCTTGAGCAGCTACCTTGCAAGCATGTAGTTGCAGTTTTCCACTTCTTGAAACTAAATGTATACTCGAAGGCTTCTCGGTATTACACTCTGAAAACCTAGTTGGATGCTTATTCGGATAGCATCTACCCGGTACAGCCTCACGCAATGTGGTTTATTCCTGAACATGTTCGAAGTCAAGTTGTGCTACCTCCAATGACAAAGGTCATGCCAGGCAGACGAAAGAAGCGAAGAATTCCCTCGCAAGGAGAGGGCACCATTACAAGAAAGTGCTCAAGGTGCGGTTCCATAGGCCACAATAAAACCACCTGTAAAAACAATATTCCACTGCGCAATGTATCTTAGACAATATGATTTCCGTTGCTTTGTTAGGTAATATCAACTTTAATTTTATTTGTGGGGGGTTTCGTGTTTGTTGAATATGAATTGTGTTAAATTTGCATAATTTGGGTTGCATTGCTATACAGCATACTATGTTGCCTATTTATTGCGACAGTATCGCTATCATATTGTAGTTTTATTACCTTCTTGTCATTATATTGTATATTTATTGTACTGGTATTGATATTGCAATGTCAAGTGTGAGTACGAAATTAAAGGGCCTAGAATGTAACTACAAATTTGTAAAATTCTTAGAATTCCATTATTACACAGTTACTGTGATACTCCTACTACACATTCTTTTCTGATTACAAATTCAACATATGCATGGGGCAAATGGGGGGCAAATACAAGGTCAAATGTCCTATGTGTTTGACTAGATATAGTTGCTGAAGGAGCATTACGACTGTTAACCCTAACAGATTGATCATGTCTTGCCAAGAACACCCTTGAATTTATGCAATGTGCCCAAGCTAGTCCTAAAGCTGGACTCACCCGTCTGCCTGATGTGTGCAAGCACTCCAAGTTTCC
>NW_023010214.1:0-1323 GCF_902201215.1 Prunus dulcis
ATAGCCGAACCTCGTTAAATACTGTGTCTCATCTACTTTACGTGCAGCTCAATATTCGCACATATTCCAGCTCATTTTATAACACGTTATCAGTACGATAAGTCTCTCCTTTTATTTCTGAAATTTTTCCAACTCAACACTATGTGGTTATTTCTCTGTCTCCTCTCTGTCATATGTCTACTCTCACTTTACTACTACAACGACAAGCAAACTTTCTTTTTTGTGTTCTCACAATTTCTATGTTGTTTAATCCATGCTTGTTTAATTTACTTCTTTGTAACGTAATTTGTAATTTCTATGTTGTTTAATCCGTCATGTTATTTTATGGTGGTGTAATTTTTTTTTTTACCCATCGCGTTGTAACACAAATTATTGTAATAAACTGTTGGTGTGATCTTAAAACCCATCTATTATGATGGTGTGATCTTAAAACCCATCTATTATATCTTGAATAGTGGAGCAGTTATATTGCCCACAATATATGATATATTATGCACTTCATATATATTAGGTGGAGGTTTTTATCCCCACATTTATTTTATTTATGGTATGGTGTAGGTTTATTACCCATACGGCAATATTTATTTAAAGGGTGGTGCGGGTTTATCGTCCACGATGGAAGCTTTGCTGGCCAAGCTCTTTTGGCATCACTTCGATCAAGGTACAGTGGTAGCAGTGGAAAAGGACATATAGCATTACTGACCATTCCACTATTCACTTTCCCTACTTTTCTTATTATATATTAATATAAGAACATATAGTATAATAATTTATATAATATTATGGATGGTTTCACCTCTTACATTTTTAGTGGTGATTTTATTTCCACATTTATTTTATTTAAATGTATGGAGCAGAATTAGTGCCCATACAAGCACGTTTACTTTATCGCAAATTTACTTTTACTTAAAGTATGATGTGGAATTAACCCTCATACTTTATGAATTTACTTTACCGCACATTTAATTTTATTTAAGGTATGATGCGGGATTAACGTCCATACATCAAGCAATTTAATTTATGAATTTATTTTACCGCACATTTACATTTATTTAAAGTATGGTGCGGTTTTATCGTCCATACCAGTAATTTATTTACCAGCAATTTATTTTATGGATTAATTGTGCTGTATGATGAGTTTTTTTACAGTATGCAGATCAGGACCAGAAGTTCCTTGATCCTCATCATACAATTACATCAGGACTTGAAGATCCTTGATGATGATATTGATATGAGAGCTGGCAGTCTCTCCGGTACTATACTTGTAAACAAGAGATTGGACTTGAAGATCCTTGATCCTTGACATGTAAATAAGGACCTAGA
>NW_023010214.1:2343-31472 GCF_902201215.1 Prunus dulcis
CTAAAGGACATCCCTTATTGACTAAACACATTATGTTATCAAGTGACATCTTTTGCCAAGCTTGTTCACAAGGGAAGTTGGTGATCAGACCATCACAACCAAAGGTTGATGTTGAGTCTCCATCATTTTTGCAGAGAATTCAAGGGGACATTTGTGGACCTATTCATCCCCCATGTGGACCATTTCGGTACTTTATGGTCTTGGTGGACGCATCTACCCGATGGTCACATGTTTGTCTTTTATCTACTCGGAATATGGCATTTGCTAGGCTTTTGGCTCAGATAATTAAATTACGAGCCCAATTCCCAGATTATCCCATTAAGTCAATCAGACTCGATAATGCTGGTGAATTTACATCTCAAACTTTTGATGACTACTGCATGTCACTAGGCATTGATATTGAACATCCTGTTCCCCATGTGCATACTCAAAATGGCTTGGCAGAAGCTTTAATTAAACGCCTTCAATTGATAGCGCGCACTTTGCTAATGAAAACAAAGTTGCCAATTTCTGCTTGGGGATATGCCATTTTACATGCAGCATCACTTGTGCGATTGAGGCCTGTTGCCAACAATCAATGTTCTCCAATACAACTCGTATTGGGAAATCAACCAAACATTTCACATTTAAAATTTTTTGGGTGTGCGGTATATGTGCCTATTGCACCACCGCAACGTACTAAGATGGGCCCTCAACGCAGATTGGGAATTTATGTTGGTTTTGATTCACCATCTATCATCAAATACTTGGAACCCCTGACGGTGATATTTTTACCGCACGATTTGCGGATTGTGATTTTGATGAGACAATCTTCCCACCATTAGGGGAGAAAAATCTGTGTCTAAAGAACAAGGCAAACTCATTCCTGAAAAACGACATGAATTATCATGGAATGTATCCACATTGTCTCATCTCGATCCTCATACTGCTCAATGCGAAAACGAAGTGAGAAGGATCGTTCACCTCCAAAGTATTGCAAATCAGATGCCGGATGCATTTAATGATGCAGCAAAGGTGACAAAATCTCATATCCCAGCTGCAAATGCACCCGCACGGATTGATGTCCATGATGGACAAAGCAATGTGCCAGCAAATGGTTCATCTGCTGCACGCCTAAAACGTGGCAGACCACTAGGCTCAAAGGATTCAGTTCCTCGAAAGAGGAAGTTGATGGACAAAATGAATCCAAATGAAATAAATAGAGAGCCCACAATTCATAATTCAAATGCCCCTAAAGAGGGACAGGTACTTCTTGACAAGGAAAACGTCATTGGTGAGACAAGTGCACCTAAAGTGGCAACCGTACCTGAAAGTCAAGAAATCTCCATAAATTCTACGTCCATTGATGAATTGTGGAGTAGAAATGAGATGATCATCGATGATATATTTGCATTCTCAGTGGCTGCTGAAATCATAAAAGATGATGATATTGAACCGTGCTCTATTAATGAATGTACACAGAGGCAAGATTGGCCTAAGTGGAAAGATGCAATCCAGGCAGAATTAAATTCTTTGGAAAAAAGGAGTGTTTTTGGACATATTATTCCAACTCCACCCAATGTGAACCCTGTAGGTTACAAGTGGGTATTTACAAGAAAGCGCAATGAGAAAAATGAGATCTCAAGGTATAAAGCGCGACTCGTTGCGCAAGGTTTTTCACAAAGGCCTGGAATTGATTATATGGAAACGTACTCTCCAGTAATGGACACAATTACATTCCGTTACCTAATAAGTTTGGCGGTTTCAGAAAAACTTGAAATGAGACTCATGGATGTCATTACCGCATATTTGTATGGAGAATTGGATACAGATATATACATGAAAGTTCCAGAAGGATTCAGGTTGCCTGAAGCAGCCAGAAATAAACCACGGGGCATGTTCTCAGTTAAATTGAGAAGATCATTATATGGGCTAAAACAATCTGGACGAATGTGGTACAATCGTCTCAGTAAGTATTTACACACAAATGATCCTATTTGCCCATGTGTGTTTATTAAGAAATCAGAGTCTGGATTTGCGATAGTGGCAGTATATGTCGACGATATGAATCTAATTGGAACTTCTGAAGAGCTTCAAAAGACTGTTGATTATCTCAAACGTGAGTTTGAGATGAAGGACCTTGGAAAGACAAAATATTGTCTTGGCTTGCAGATTGAGCACAATGCTAATGGAATTTTGGTGCATCAATCAACTTATACTGAGAAAGTATTGAAACGGTTTGGCATGGATAAAGCCCATCCACTTAGCACTCCAATGGTCGTTCGATCGCTTGACATTAAGAAAGACCCATATCGTCCAAAAGGGGATGATGAAATGGTCCTTGGTCCGAAGTACCATATCTTAGTGCCATAGGTGCTTTATTGTACCTAGCACAATGTACCAGACCAGACATATCATTCTCAGTAAATCTGTTAGCAAGGTACAGTTCTGCTCCAACAAGGCGACACTGGACCGGCATCAAACATGTTCTACGATACCTTCGTGGGACAACAGACATGGGGTTATTCTATTCCAGTGAATCGACCAACGCCCAGAGTATTATTGGTTATGCTGATGCAGGATATCTCTCTGATCCACATCAAGGACGATCACAGACTGGATATGTATTTACATGTGGAGGAACTGCGATCTCATGGAGGTCAACAAAACAAACATTAGTGGCCACATCTTCCAATCACTCAGAAATACTTGCCCTCCATGAAGCCAGTCGTGAATGCGTTTGGTTAAGGTCGGTAATCCATCACATCCGAAGCACATGTGCCCTACCCTCAACAACAGACACTCCAACAATTCTGAATGAGGACAATGCAGCTTGTATTGCTCAGATCACAGGAGGATATATCAAAGGTGACAGGACCAAACACATATCACCAAAGTTTTTCTATACACATGAGCTCCAGAAGAGTCAAGAAATCAAAGTCAGACAAATCCGCTCAAGTGATAACCTGGCAGATCTCTTCACTAAATCATTGCCGAAATGTACATTCCAAAAGTTAGTGCATGGCATCGGATTACGACAACTCTGCAAGCAATCAAGTTGGAGCATGCAAAATCAGGGGGAGCATTCAAGAGTCCTCTAACATAGGACATATGCACGTTGTACTCTTTTTCCTTCGCATAGATTTTCCCACTGGGTTTTTTCAAGCAAGGTTTTAATGAGGCAACCAATCTAGGGACATGTGGTCTCCAAGGGGGAGTGTTGTAAAGAAGAAACACGTGGAGCCCACATTTATGGGGCCCACAAAGAAATTAAGCAAAGACTTTGGAGGCTGCACACTCACGGATGTGTATTGTAGAATCACGGGTGTCATTTACAGCTGCCTATAAATAGAGAAGGAAGAAGAGAGAAAGAGCGGGCAACGGAAGAAAGAGAAGAGGAAAAGGAAAGGAAGAGGAGAAAGAAGAAAGAAAGAGAGAAAAGGAAAGGAAAGAGGAAAGAAGAGGGTAAGTGAGCAGAGAGAAAATTCAGTGAGCCACACATATTGTAAACACTATTGTAGCTCTATTATTTTAGTGAAAAGGTTACTGCTGCTGCTCTCCGAGGACGTAGGCATAGCCGAACCTCGTTAAATACCGTGTCTCGTCTACTTTACGTTCAGCTCAAAATCTACCACATATCTCAGGTTATTTTATAACAAGTCTAATAATAAACTGTTTGTGACCCCCTCACCAAAAAAAAAAATATACGTTTCTCTCTCTTTGTAAGTAAAAGAGTAAGTGATTTCAAATAGAAAGACCATGTAATTTTGGGCCCATCAATATATTAATAAAAAATAAAAGTAGCCAATCAAATAGAGTTTCAAAAAATCTCTTTTATCAAATAAGAAGTAGACTTTTACTCAAATAAAAAAGGATTGAGATTTAAATTTTTGTTCCTATATGAAGCAAAGTTTAGCATTGACTCAATTACATATGGTTTTCGAGATATAAAAGAACGATGAGTGTTATTTTGATACCTAATTGAATAAACAATTGTTTTGTGCCTTTTATTGTAACAAACATTGTTAAGGTTGTAAAATTGAAAATTTTTAATGTCTTATTTGGTTTATATGTTGGCCCTGCAACACACAAATTCCTGGCTCTGCCACTGCCAATGATTAGTTGTGTCTGCATGACCACCATATTCCTCCACCATCCAAGTTTCTGCTCATCGACGCACCGCCGCTACCTCACCACTTGGTTGCCTCGCACTGCCTCATGATGATGGAGTGCCTCTGTTGCTCACAATCCCACCAGTCTTTCATAAATATCGCAAGCCACTCAAGAGATTCATGGCACACCTTTGTGATTGATGGAAGCCTTCATAATCCTTACCACGACATGAAAATTTGAAACCGTAGATTCTTTGGTTGATTCATGAGGCATAAAGATTTAATTCTGGGAATAACTGTTATACAAAAAATACAAATTGCGTCATGCCCAAGTGTTTTCTCTGTTTTGTGTCTGGTACAGTAAGCTGTTGTGGGGCTCTTTGTTGGCTTGTCCAGATTGACTGTTGTCTATTGCTTTCTCAGTTTTATTGTTGCTGTGGTCTAGTGTTTCCCTCTTTTCTGTTGTCTCTTCTTCCTTGGTTTCCAATCTAACCTATTCGAATATTTGTGAATTTTTTTAATTTTAGATTTCCTTGAATTGGAGCATCTGCCAAATTCAGGTATGTTGTTAAATATTCTGCCAAAGTAGTGTTGGATTTTCTGCATATATGTTTACAAATTTGGTTGCCGAAGAAAGGTCTTTTTCCCAATGGTGATTTGAACTCTGCAAAATTAAAGTTCCAGTTTTCGTTTAAGAAAACATCTTCTTCCCTCTCATCGTGTTAGCGGAATTGTTTGACTGCTAGCTATATTGTAATTACCATACTGGTTTTCTTGCAGATTCCTTTCATTGTTAATTTTTCGAAATGGAGGACTAGACAGAATTCTTTAATTTTGCAAAAGATGAGTATGATAGGAATGATTCACATGACAAGGTTCTTGGACCGAGTGTTTGTTCTTACAGTGTGTCATTTGATTATAATAAATCAGAAGAATGGTATAAGGGATCTTTATCTTTCAAACGTGATGGGAAACCGATACCCGTGACATGTGTAAAAGTTGACGGAGTTGATGGGATAGATGCAGCTAGTAGGGCAGAATTAATTTTTCATAGGACTTGTGAAGTTGGTGCTGATGTGGTTTTACGGCCTCATAAGGATTTGTTCATCAAGCAGAAGTATTTTCCCAAACTGCCTGATCACATAGAGATAAGGAAGGGTGTATCGTGCGTTTGTTATGATCGTTCTGAACCTCTCAAAGATTGGGCCAACAAGGTTCAGTCGAAAGAAATTGTTCCTTATATGATGATCAGCTTAAATTACCTCTCCGGACTCCTGATGACCGTCTTCAAGACTTTTGGCGCACATCCATTGGGTAATTTGTTAGTTTTAATTCTATAAGGGTAAATAAATAAATAAATTCTATAAGGTTACTGTTTAGTTTTTCGTTTTAATTTTTTTTTGACATAATTATTTTGTATTTATGTAGGGATCTGATTCGTGGTGTGCGTAGCATTCAGGCTAAGGGCTTCTTCCACGGTGGTTTGCATAAGCAGTCTAGTTTTGTGTTTTTTCACGACAAGCTGAAAGTAATAAACGTTGAGGGATCTTTGGCTGACTTGAGTCTCAGTGAACAAGACGAAAAAAAGAAAAAAGATTTAATGCAACTTAGGATGATGTTAGATGTCGTGTTCAAGAAAATTTTGGGGTCTAAATATTCATGGAAGGAATGTAGTAGCTTCTTGAAGTTCTTCGACAATGCTGAGTGTTTGGAGTGAGTTCTATACTACTTTTAACCTTTTTCTTTCTTCTTCCTACTTCATTTCTTATAGGATGTTCTTTTGGTCTTTTCAGCTATCCTGAGTTCGTAGAGAAATTGATATCTCATCCGTTATTGTTAAGCTCTGAAGAAAGGATGGGTATGTTTGCTCGTTATCATCGTAAGTGGGAAATTGTTGGTAAACATAAAGCTGTGGAAAAAGCTTTGCGATCATCCGATTTTGATCATTTCAAATCTTGGAACCGTACTCCAGTCCTTAGTAACATGAATAAATTTATGAAAGGAGTTTATTACCATAATTCTGGCAACTACTCTGGGGAAGTGACGGAGCTTCTTAGGTACTTGAGGAATTTGTATAATCATTATTATCAATTAAAGGCTTTGACGGTTAATATCGTAGATGTCGACTCTGGTGTTCAGAGGCTGTTTCCTGGGTTTTTGGAGCTTTTGTACACACATTTGGAGAAATTATAGATTTGGTGAGCTGAAATGTACTGTGTGGCATGCTACTTTAAACAAGGGTTTGTGTTTTTTTTTTTGCAGGACGCCCTGTACCATAATGACGGACAAGCCCTGAGTAATTTTTCATCTTAATAAACAGCCATGTTAAGCCATAGTGGCCAGAATTTTCAGTTGTAATTTGCCAAATAAAGCACATACGTATTTTATTCGTATTTTTTCCGTTTCATATTTTACTAACTATGAAAGAATGTGAGAGGCTAAGAATATTACTTCTTACTTGTTGTAACAAAAATGCAAGATGGCACTATTATACAAAAAACGAAATAAATAACGGGATTTTAAACAGTCGTGAAATTGACCCCCATCTTTTGATAGATAAAACCACGACGATAAATTACCGACGTTGTTACCACATACTACATCATCTCCAACTAAAAGTCGATGTCTAATTAATAAAAATACAACCAAAAGGCCAACTTCAATAAGCTTAGACAACGCTTTTCTAAGCTTCTCATCATCTGAAGGAGATAACATGACACAATTTACCCATGAAGCACCGTAACATAAACCAACAACGACATACTATATCAACTTACTGTCGTGCAGAAACACGGTCACGACAGTTAGTTAAAATAAACCAACGTCATTATTCCATCTTCCACGACACTTATGGCATGTAACAACGTACGTGCAAATGTAGTAGTAAAGGCTAGAGGTGTCAAATGGGACGGGTTGGCCCAGCATGGCACAAGCATAGCCCGTTTAAATGAGACACGGCATGGCACGAGCATGAATATTAGTGGGTCATGCTCAGCACGACACGAAAGCTTAGGCTGGATTCAGATAAAAAAATGAGGTCCATGAAGGAAACATGAATCTAATGCTTAGGAAATGAACTTTAGCCACAAGCTATACAACAAAAACATTTTAAATGGTGGATTCATTTTGTTTATACTAGTTGAGCTAAATCTTTTTCATTTTAAACCAAGTATCTTAGCCTAGTCTCTTTGAACATAAATAGAAAAGGGAAAAAGGGAATATATCTTTACCCTTGATGACCTTTTCTTGATTTCTCAAGAATGAACACCTTTGTTGGAAAGACCTTTTGTTTCTCTTAATTTTGACTCATTCAGCTTAAGGCTCCAAAACTGGAGTCATCTACTTCACCACACCAAATGCTCCTAGAGCTGAAGAGAAGGCAATCAAGAAGTATGGATGCTAGTCTACTTCTTGATTTGACCAATTTTTGGTTTATGGAAGATGAGATACAAATATGATCCCTCATCAACCAACGTAATAACTTGAGACCTTGTCATTCCCTACATATTGAAAGATGAATATAAGATGATGCAATGTATAAAACAACATTTCTTGCCCATAATAACATAATATGTCTTTTATTAAAGATGTCCTTAACTCTAACTATTACATAATTAGTTTGTTTTAATGGTATATTTCTAACAGTCCAATGGACCAAGCCGGCCCATGGCCCAACATGGATGGGCTTGCCCAAGCCCGCTTCAAGCAAAGCCCAAGCCTGACCCACTTAACCTTTTTTTTTTTTTTGGTCTCAAAAGTCAAAACCCACTTAAGTGACTTAACAATAATGTGATTCACCATCTACTACATTTTTTTCACTACCAAGTTGGAATGGCAATTAAAAACTTGAGTAATTAAAATAAAAATAATAAGTTTCATAAGCCAAAAATTATAACCTTAAGTTATTGATAGATGAATTAGTTTCCCAAAAGAAATTTACCTTTGTCCTATCCAACTCACCGTTAACGTATTCAGTTGTAATTTGTCCAAATTTTGCCGGATAAAGCACATATGTATTTCATTCGTACTTTTTCCATTCCATATTTTACTAACTATGAAAGAATGTGAGAGGCTAAGCTTACTTCTTACTTTTTGTAACAAAAATACAAGATGGTGGTTTTGCAATCTCTTTGCTAACCAAAACAAGAATTTCAAACAAAGATTTATGGTTATAGTAGTAAAAGAGTGGTAGTATTTTTCATGTAAAGTGTTGTTTGAAAAGTGAAGCAATTACCAAGAACACTCCAACTCAAAATGCAGTTCTCTAGGACAAATAATGTATGCAATAACAGAATTTAGTAGCACTCGAGAGAACGAAGTAAATCAAAGGCAAATATTTCCACACCAAAAAAAATAAAAAATAAAAAATGAACTCTTAGATTGATTTACTGTGGAATTTGTCTCTCAACAATATTTGCTTTAGAAAAAGCTGCTCACCAACCCACTTGGGGTAGCCATCACTGTCTCACCAACTTCTCCCCTCACTCTAATCGGCTTAGGCCTAGTTTGGGATTGCTGCCGCTTTAAAAAAAGCTGCTTCTACTGTGCTTTAAAAAGAATCAGCTGTAAAGTAAAGTAGTTAAACGTTTAGTAAACTGTAATTTTAAAAGTGCTGTGAGTATGAAAAGCAGTGTCAGAGCGTTTGGTAAATTTTACTATAAAAGTGTTGTAACTATTTATAATGACTAAAATGGACATGATGCTGAAAGTGCTTTTTATTAGTCTTTATATAAATATATATGTATTGGAAGATGAACATGTTATAGCAAATAATGTTTTTACTAAAAACATGCATAGTGCCTAAGTAATTACCTATAGGAAAACTTGGGCAAAACTACATACATCAAAAGCAATACACCAAGCCGTACAAGATGACAAGGATTCAAACACACTCCCATATATTTTTCCCTCATTTTTTGGGTTTGCAGTTTTGATATTTATTCACAAAACACAGCTTTACAAAATATTAACGAAAGTCAAAGAAAAACTATACATATATCACTTATGGAAAATAAAAATAAAGAGCAAATTTTTATTTCTTTTATTTAATCAAGCTCTCTAGAAAATAAAAATAATAAACAGTAAGAATAATACATATATCAGTTATGGAATAAGAATAATACATATATCAGTTATGGAATAAAATTCTATGAATTCATGAGCTTTGTTATAACTACTTTTGTGTTTTTGTTTTCTTCTTAACAAATGGTTATCACAGCTAACCTACAACACGCACCAATTCATTCTCTATCTACTCACAGCAACAAATTTGAATGATTCTAAAAGCACACAATGATGACGTCATCAATGGGGCTTCCATTCAACCCTGTGGCTGCAGCACCCTTGTGCATAAGCCAAGCATATCAGATGGGTCTTCAATGGTGGCTATATTTAGTGACCCTAGCAAATTTTGACAGATTGAAGAGATTGAAGAATAAATATATCTCATAAAATTAAAATCAATAACTTTGAAGAGATTGAGAGAGATTGAGCCTTGAGAGGCTACTTGAAGATAAACTTTGGTGTCTGCAGATTTGAGAGAAATACGTGAGGATAATGATCTAACATAATAAGGGTATTTGTGGAATTGCGAAATTTTCATTAAAGGGAGTACGCTGCGTCAATTGAAAGCAGCTTTAAAAAGCAACCCCGAGTTGCTTTTCAAAGCTGCTGTCAAAAGACCATTGCTTTTAAAATAAGCAGAATATTTTATTTTTACCAAAAACTTTAAATTGCTTAACTTTAAAGTTAAGCAGGTTTTTGGCCAAAAAAAACATTCCCAAACAAGGCCTTAGCCACCCCAAAACCCTCAAAATCACTTCTTCCAAACAGCACTAGAGCACACCGACTTTCACTGTGGATGGAGTACAAGGACAAATCAAAAGGGATAATACCCAAAACCATTCAAGAAATTAAAACCAAGATGGTTGGGGCGCTCCTTTTGTTTATAAATTAAAATTTTTTTTTAGGGTTTAGAAAATTATTGGAGTTTTTGGGTTCTATTTGGTAGGCAAGAAAATCTCAACAGGAAGTTAAAATTTTGGAGGTGGGTTTGGTTGGGGAAGGAGTGGTTTTGAGGATTTTGGGGTGGAGAAGATGGAAGGGAAGAGCTGGTAGGGAGGGGGTGGGGCAGGAATGGCTGCCCCAAGTAGGTTGGTGGGGGAGAGATTTGGATACAGGTATAGAGAAAGAGAGAAGGGTAGAGAGAAGTAATGTATTTTTCTATTTTATTATTTTTTTCTCACATGTGGCACTTACATAGCATATATTTCAACAAAAGAATAGGTCTCAGTATTTTTAACTGAATTTTTAACAGAGTTAAAAATGGGGGCCAATGTAATATCCCAAACTAACAATTCATAAGGAAGGAATATTTTATTTTGCGAAAAGACAATTTTGCCATCGTAATATTTTATTAAGAAAAATGTAACTTTTTGATCGAGAAAGAATTTAACAATTCCGCTTACGCCATTCCGTAGAGCACGGCGAAACGAGTTCATAGACACGTAGTGGGCCCGAATCGGAGTTGTAACGAAGGAGTTATGGTCAAAAGAGTCTCAGTGGCATAACCGTAAATATTTTGAAGTTGGATCTATAAAACCAGCCAGGCTCTCTCTCTCGCGCGAAAACGGGCCGCCGCCTTCCAGGTCTTGTTGGCACCGCCTCAGGGCACCACCGGCCACGGGACCGGTGGCGATGGAACCGCCGTCGAGTCCCCTACCTTTCCCGACCGATCCCCCACCCGTCGACGACCTGTGCTAGCCGAAAACTGCGAAAGAACGACGGGAACTCACCGAAACTTCAAGGCCTCCGATATCCCTCCTCCGGCCACCATTTTCGTCGACCCAGGTATGGATCTTGAACCTCTCGAGCTGTTCTATCTGCCTGTTGGGTCGGATTAGATCGATTTGTAGTGTAGCCATCGGATTTTTGAGCTTGAAGTTTCAGTCGATTTTTGGCCTCTGTTTTCGGCCACTTCCAGTCACTTTTTGGGATAGGTCCAATGTAAGAACCCAAAATAAAATATCTAAAAAGTAAGGAAAATATCTTTTAGCAAAAAGACCAAATTGCCCTTGCATATTTTAATGGAGGAAAATTTAACTTTTTAATCGAGAAAGAATTTGGGAATTCCGCTTACGCCACTGCGTAGAGTGCGGCGAAATGAGTTCGTAGACACGGAGTAGACCCGAATCGGAGCAGTAACGAAGAAGATATGGTCTAAAAACCGCGAAAGGCAAAACGGTAATTTGGCCAAACGTCAGATTTTTATACCCCTTTCTCTCTCTCTCCCCCGTCACTTTCTCTCTCTTCCTCTCTCTCTCTCATGCGAAACAGGGCCGTGCGACCCTTCGCCTTCTCGGCGACGGCCCGGCCACCACAGGCCGAACCGATCTCCGCCGTGGGTACCTACGGGTCCGCCTCCGTGTCGCCGTCACAACCTGACCAATCTCCACCCCGGGGCCGCTCTGAGCTGGCCGGAAAATCGTGTTTTCCGACGGAGGTTCGTCCGAAGCTATCCGAACTTCCAGCTCAAACTTCTCCTTCGTTTCTCCACCAAATTGATCGAGTAAGGCATGGTTTCTCAGCTATTTTTCGTGTTCTAGCTGATGGGTATATGGGCTTCGATCGATTTTAGCGCTAAGGGGTTCGATTTTCGACTTGAAGTTTGGCCAAAACTTCAGCCCTTCGAAACTACTATTTCTGGTCACTTTTTGGGGGTTGTCCAAGAACAAAAGTGACTCCAAATGGGGTGTTTTACCTAGGGTAGGAGTTTGGAGTCTTGGTTCCGAGATTTTTCGGCCACCCGAAATCGCTTTGGACACCCAAAGCTGCCCGAGCGTGCTGGAGCGCGTGGACGAGGGTACTGATGTAATTCTGGGCAGATTTGTGACCCTCGTGTCGTCACGAGCGTGTGGGATTTTGCGGATCTCGATTCGGAGTCCGTTTGAGCCCCGAACAGATTTTCCATATCGCGCGATCCATGGGTGCAGTGTCATTAAATCATCGGATCGTGCTGAATTTTGGATATGTCGGTCTACACGATGTCAGGATCGTGCAGGATTCGACGGATTGCGAATCGGAGTCCCGGATACTCCGGAATCGCGAACCCTGGGGCTAGGGTTTGGATTTTAAGCGATAATGCGATTTTGGCCAATCCGACCGTCCGATTTGGACCAAACTCGCAGAACATGGTTCCCTCTCTGTAAGGAACCTTCAGGGAAGCCCAGATTGGTTATTGGAGATCGTGGACCCACGGGGTCCCGGGTCGGTCGATCGGGCAGTGTATCGCTTAGTTGATCGTTGGACCCTTTAAAACTGTTCCAAGCGTTTGAAAAAGGCTAATGTGGGCATAGGAGTAATTTGAATTGAAAGGCACGTACTTCTAGGAGCCGGGGCAGGGTGTTTAATTTAATTCTTTTATTCAGCGCTTTACTGATTTATTATTCATGGGTAATCAGGCATCAGAGGTCCAGCCGACCAGCAGGAGAAACCTTCAAAGGGTCGATTTAGCTCGGACCATCTGTGAGTGGACTTTCTTTCGTAAATTATTTTATAAATGAGTTATATAGAGGATTTCCATAAATAAGATTTTATAAGTGATTTTATTTTGATTTTATATAAAAGAGTTTTTATAAATGAGTTTATTCGAATAAATTTCCTTATTTGATCTTGAGTACGTTTTATTATGGTTCCGAACACGATTATTACAGTAATAGTTCTATAAGTCGGTGCTGCTTATTTACCAGTTATAGAAACAGAGTTTGAGTTTCGAATCAGTTGAGACCGCAGCACGACTTGAGTTTTACAGTTATTATTCAGATATTTCTTTTTAAAGGAATTTATTTTAAAACCACCTCGTACCCGTTTTTTTTTTATGGTGATTACCCAGAGTCGGACCGATGTCTACGGACATCCAGTCTGATTATAGTTCAGTCAGTGCACTTGACTTGCCTCACGAGTTTCGGGGACGCTCGGACCGTGAGTGCCAAGATTTGCGGCTCGGCAG
Source organism: Prunus dulcis (assembly GCF_902201215.1). Taxonomy (NCBI): domain Eukaryota; kingdom Viridiplantae; phylum Streptophyta; class Magnoliopsida; order Rosales; family Rosaceae; genus Prunus; species Prunus dulcis. Next base: position 15,442 of record NW_023010214.1, read on the forward strand.
ACTTGGTGTCCCGAGACCTGCCAGGATTGCGGCTCGGCTGACTCTGTGTCCCCGAGACCTGCCAGGATTGCGGATCAGGCCGACTACGGTCCCCTGCATCCTGCCAGAGCGACTCGAGCTGACTTGGTGTCATCGAGGAATCTGCCGGCGGGACAGGCTGATCATAGTCCCCCGATTTCGCCAGTTTGCGGCTCGGGTAGCCTGTGTGACGCCCGAGACCTGCCAGGGAATTGACGGATATGACAGGGGTACAAATTGGTGGTATTTTCGAAGAATTTTGAGTTTCTTTTATTTAATGATGATTTTCAGTTATTTTATATCAGCTTTTTTTTATTTTTCAGGCATAGATACCTTTATATTTGTTCAGTTATGCAAGGTTTGAGTACAGAGTTTTTATACACGTTTGATTTCAGCATTTTTATGCAAGCTTTGATTTCAGTGGTTTTGTATGAAACTTTCGAGCTTGAATATGACTGATATAGAATGCCTTGAGTTGAATATGCTTGATGCAAAAGAGTACGTATTCAGTTTTATTTAACTATTTTTTTCCATGGGGGATATTATGTTTATGAAAATTGTTTTGAAGAACATTATTTTTGTCCACTCACATTTTCAACCTGTTTTTCGCCCCCAGGCCGTAGAAGTATGCGGAATCCACCACCGGGCCATTCATAGCTTCCGTGCCTCAAAGCCAGGTATAATGTTCTAAGAAATCCTCACAACCCTGAAGGACCTAGAAAACGCTCTGATATCTAGTTGAAAATTTAGTGATTAGAGTTGAAATTGGTTACTGGAAACATTCTGGCAGTTGGGAGGAAATATTTGAGATTGTTTGACAGGTGAAAAATTTTGGAATTAGTCAAAAATACAGGGGAGACTCTGCCGAATTTTCGGCAAAAGTCTAAGGAATTTTAAAGAGAAATTGAAGTAAGAAGGATAAAAAGGTCTTTTGTGTCCGACCTTCGCCAGGTGTCGGACACGCACAGGACTTGGCTCGAATTCCAAAGTGGAAATTGGGTCGGGTCCTGTCATCCAAGAACAAAAGTGGCTACAAATATGGCGTTTTACCTAGGGTAGGAGTTCGGCGCCATGGTTTGAAGTTTTTCCGGCGAGCCAAAATCGCTTTAGACACCCATCGCTGTCGGCGCGTGCTGGAGGGCGTGGGCGAGGATGATGCTGTGGCACTATGTCTTGTTGCGATCCTTATGTTGTCACGAGCGCGTAGGATTTCGCGGATCTCAATTTGGATTCCGTTTGAGCCCCGAACGGATTTTCCATATTGTGAGATTTCCGGGTTCAATATTACCGAATCGTTGGATCGGGCTTAATTTTGGATATGTTGTTCCAAATAATTTTAGGATCGTGTAGGATTCGACGGATTGTGAATCGGAGTCCCGGATACTCCGAAATCACGAACCCTGGGGCTAGGGTTTGGAAATTGTATGATTTCACGATCGTGGTCAATCCGATCGTCAATTTCAAACCAAACTTCCAGGATATGGTTCCTTAAACGTGAGGAACTTAAAGGAATTCTCAGATTGGTCATTGGAGGTCGTGGACCCCACGGGGTTCCGTCTCGACCAAGGTGGAAGTTTATCGCTTAGTGAAGTCTCGAGTCTCTTTGGACGATTGTAAATATCTGAAATACCTAAGTGGGTAGGAAAATGACTTTAACGTTAGTGCACGCACTTTTAGAAGTCGGGGGTCAGGGTTTTACTTAAAAGGTTATCCCGAGCAGTTTTATTAATTAAGCATTCCTGGTGGTTTACCCAGGCACCCGGGATCAGGCAGGCCCGCAGGAGAGACTTTCGGGAGGTCTAGCGAGCTCGGACCAGGAGTGAGTGGACTTCTTCCATAAATGATTTTATATAAATGAGTTTATATAAGTGATTTTATATGATTCTATATAAATGAGTTTTTATAAATGCGTTTCTATGAATAAGTTTCATTATTTGAACTTGAACAAGTTTTATGAAATGTTTTCCGAGCATGATTCATGCCGTAAAGTATCTTAATCCTATGCTGCTTAGTTGCACATGCTATAAAGTTATAGAAACAGGGTTTGAGGCTTATATCAGATAAGATAGCAGCAAAATTTTAGATTACAGTTATTTATCAAACTTTCCTAAAGTAATTTATTTTAAAACCACCATGTACCCGTTTCTTTTTGGTGATTACCCTCAGATGGACCGATGTCTACAAACATCCAGTCTATTTACAGTTCTGTCAGTGCACTTGACATTTGCCTCACGAGTTTCGGGGACGCTCGGGCCGTAAGTGCCAGGATTTGCGGCTCGGCAGACTTAGTGTTCTGAGACCTGCCAGGATTTGCGGCTCGGCTGACTTTGTGTCCCCAAGACCTGCCAGGATTGCGGATCAATCTGACTACGGTCCCCTGAATCCTGCCAGAGCGGCTCGAGTCGACTTTGTGTCATCGAGACCTGCCAGCGGATCAGGCTGACTATAGTCCCCTGTATCCTGCCAGTTTGCGTCTCGGATAGACTTTTGTCGCCGAGACCTGCCAGGGGAATTGACGGAATTACAGGGGTACATCCGAGTGGTAGTTTTGATTGATTGCAGTGCTTTAATTCAAGTTTTGAGTACATTGCTTTTATGCAGGTTTGATTTCAGTGCTTTTATGCGAATTTGGATTTCAATGCTTTCATGCAAGTTTTATTGCTCTTGAAAGCGATTGCATATATTTCTATAAATATGTAACTGCGTTGATTTTAATATGTTTCAAAGATAGTTTAGATATTCAGTTTTACTCAACTGTATTTGATTTCATTGTTTTTATGCGAGAATTATCGAGTTCGAATATGATTTACATATAATGCCTTGAGTTTAGTATGTTTTAAATGCAGAATACGTATTTAGATTTATTTCACTATTTTTACAATGGGGGTTAGTATATTCTTAGATATTTTATGAACCTTTATTTTTGGTCCACTCACACTTTCAACTGTTTTGCGCCCTCAGGCTGTAGCGTGCACAAGACATCCACCACCGGGCCATCGTGACTTCCGCGTCTTCGGGTTCAAAAGTGTTGGTACGTAACCAATTAAGAAATCCGTAAACTATCAAAATTGCTCTGATATATTGCCCTAGAATGTGAGAATGGAACTTTTAGCATGTTTATTGAAGTGCTGGCAGTTGGTTGTGTAGATATTTTGCTCATTCTGACAGGTGGAAATTTTGGGATTGAGCAAATTACAAGGGAGACTCTGCCGAAATTTAGGTAGAAGTCAAGGTCAAAATTTTAAGAAAAAGGGCAAATAGGTCATTTGTGCCCGACATTTGCCAAGTGTCGGACACGCACAGGGTTCGACTCGAATTCCAAAGCGGAATGTGATTCGGGTCCTGTCAGCCAAAGTGAACCGCCGAACCTTAGTCAAGAGGGTACTCTGGGTTACTTTAACCTTTAGGGGGTAAAGTGAGATTTGACTATAGTTTCAAGGGGCACTAGAGTAAATAAGTTTATATTTTAAGAGTATAGCCATGTGGATATACCACTGTCTTTTTATAATAAAAATAGTATAGCCGCGCAGTGCTACCTTTTTAGACACGTGGGCGCTTAGGCGCTATGCAGGTCCCTTTTTTTATTAAATAAATAAATAGTATAGCCGCACGACTATACTAGGGTTTTTATTTATTTATTAATTACTTAAATAGAAAATTAGTTAAATACCTATTACTAGACATAGTTTTATAAAGAAACCCTATATCATTCAATGTATATAAACACACCCAAAAAATACCCAAAATTGACAGCTGTTACATTTTTTAGTTTTTTTTTACTTAAATGAAATACCTTTGTTACCCATTCAGTATTAAATTAGTTTTTTTGAAAAATTTTGGACGCTCTTTCTTTCTCGTCTCTCTCCTTTCGCGGAAACCAGGCCAGAGATCTTGGTGCTCCGGCCACGGCCAGCAGTGAGAGCGGTCGGAAAAGGATCGGCTAGGGTCGACGATCAGTCTGGGCTAAAGCCCAGCCACATCAACCACTCACGACTACGCTGCAAGCTCAGAAAGGTCTGTGGATTTCGAGTTTTCCGACGTCGTTTCTGGTGATTCTAGTTGTCTCTGGCTGTTGTTTCCGTCGATCAAGGTATGAAACTTCATCTACTTTTCGTACTCTAGCTGTTTATGTATGTGGTTATGATAGATTTTGGAGTTTTGGAAATTAATCAATACACCCTAGTTTGACCGACAGCTTTGGTATTATGATAATGGAATGCAAAATTCCCTTTTCAAATTTTGTTTGTCTCTCACTATGCTCGGTTTTCTAGCCAGCAATATCCATTTGCTTTTGTGTCACATCAAATTTACTAATCTTAATTAGTAACCATATCCATGGCAACTGCAAAGGGGTTTGCTCAGTATAAAGTTTGTTGCCATTAGTTAGCAAGGAAGAAGTTTAATATTTTTTACCAGTGGCAAAAAATGAAAAGAAAATCAAGGCATTGGCTGTTGCAGCTCATAGTGTTTGTTTCTATCATGGCAGTTTTGGCAGCAACTTGTTGCCAAACCAGTTCACCTACAACACTTGTTCTTTCAATGTCAGTTGTAGTTCAAGGTTGCTGCTTTACGAACATGGGGTTTTTGCTATGGGTTCCTAGGTTCGTTCCAAAAGGTTGTGTTTTCCGTTATGTTTTTCAAGATTGCTGGTTTATGTGTAGTTGTACATTTTTATCGTACCTATTATGCAAATGAAATATAGTTGTTAGCTTCCAGTAAGTGATATGAACAATTGTTATACTGTTCATACCCTGCAATTGAGTTGATTTCTATGACATGGTATTAACAGTGTACTTCTATGACATAGTATTAACAGATTTTCAGTAACAAAGTATGCTCTATATTTTGCTCATATAGCGTTGAAGTTTATGATATGCATAATGTAATTTTCACTAGGAAGATAGTTCTATGATACAGTATTAACAATGTACTTTTTTTTCCCTTCTTGTAGAGGGCCTTTGCGATTGCTAGTGGTAAAACTATGGACAATTGGATGTGGTGTTTGCAAAGGATATGAAATGGTATTAACAATGTTTTTCTACGAAATGATATTAACATTGTACTTCTATGACATGATATTAACAATGTATTTCTATGACATGATATTAACAATACGCTTCTATGACATGGTATTAACAATGTACTTCGGGCTTGCTAGGCTTATTTTGGGTTTTTTTTTGAGTTTTTTGTATTGGGCTTGTTTTAAGTTAATAAATGGCAGAGATGTAATTTATAGGAACTTCAACACTCATTTTTTAGATAATAAATGATTTTTGGGTGTGTTTATAAAGTCTATTCCATATAATATTTTTTTTATAATTTCAGGTCCTATTTTGGGTATATTACTAATGCTCCCAGAGTTAAAATAGTATAGCCAGCCAGCTTTACTGGGGCTTTTTGAAAAAAAACATATTTTTAATAAATAGCATAGTCGAGCATCTATACTATATATATAATGGGATCCTTTTTATATATATATAAAAAAAACTGATTTTCGTTTATCTTTTTTTTTTTTTTTTTTGCCAAATGCTATGGAGATTGCATTTATAAATTACGCCATAAGCGCATTACAAATACAAAAGGCTCAAGGGCTAATACAAATGCCCCCGAAGGGTTGCCCCAAACACGAAGGGATCACAACAACAAACTTATATGGTACACTTCCACTTGAAGCCATGCATGGCCAACTTAATGCTACACAAGACCACAGACAGTCGGGCTTAATTGCCTCAAATTTGTAATAACCAAGTTCGTCACCCATAACACAACTTACAAACCCAAATTCTCCTGAAGATAAACCACAACCACGCATCAAACTCAACAGAGTTGATGCACTTATTGGACCAAAACATAAACTAAAAACCAGCAACAACCAACCCCAACCCATGACTATGGTTGGAAAGAAAGCAGACTTGAAAAGAATACCCATAAAGTCGTCTTAATCAGTGTCATCGATGCCAACACTACCCCACTACAGTCAGAATCACAACCAAACCGAGTACCTACAACAAGAACACACCAAAAAAAAAAAAACAAAAAAACCCACCAAACCCAAGATCCAAACAGATCTAGCCAGAAAATCCAAGATCCGATCTGGATATAGATCTAAAGTCCCCACCCCTTAAACTCCACTTTCTCCACAATCCAGTCAAGTTTTCCCCACAAAGAAAGTAGCAAGCTAGAAGCGAGAGAGATTGAGAAAGGAAGAGAGAGGAGGGTGAGGAGTCCTATCATGCCGTGCTTGAAAGAGAAATGAGAAGGGAGGGTTTTAGATGAGAAAGAGATGAAGGGTCTAGTTGAGTGCACAAAATATATTTTCTTGACTCCCGATTTTCATTTATCGATAAGAGTAGTTTAGAGCATTATCCATTACTATTAGGCCATTACCCTCTATTATTTCCTTTTGATTTTTTTACTTTTCCAGAGTTATTACCCGTATAAAGAATTTAGCATTTTCACATTTAATACTCGTATCATACACGTACGTACTTATTTTTCAATAATACATCCCTTTGATTACTGTGAAATTTCTCTCTCTTGAATATCTACTTTAGATGTGTTGAAATCAACAAATTAATATCTATAAAGTATAAAAACTTGAATATCTACATAGATACCATCAAATTTGTCAGTAAATTCTAGTCGAAAAGGTATTCCGTCACTAGTTACATATATTTTCTAATTCAGGATTGGCCGAAACAAATAACTATAGTAGGCAGCACATCCAACATTCCCCAAAGTTAAGTAGATTTCGATAGGGCCAAAACGTATACTGATTCGACAACATAATGTATGTACCTTGTATCTTTAACCATTCCTTCAGAAACCCCATCTCTAAATTTTCATTTTGCAACTGTTTCGTAGAGAAGAAAGAAGAAAATACCCCGAGGAAATGCATAATTAGATTGAGGAAATGTAAAATTTACTGACATACCTACTTGCGGATGGAAATGTAAGAAAGGATTTCGTGGAAATTTGGTGGTTTATATTAACACAGAAAAATGTAATTGACTGAAGACAAATATGTTACTACGGCTTTCGTAGCCCCCCGTTGGACCTGTTTTCGTATAAAAAGTCAAGAAATTCCTGACTAGCGAGAATAAAGATCTCCTAACTTTTTTCACATGTAAACCAGACCCGCCTAGTTTGAAAGGCTCAGCAAGAGGCAGTCTCTAGTCCAGTCATTCGGAAATAGATTCAAGCCCATCACTTAGGGACCTTCGTCCTGGTGCTCTGCCATTGAACTACTCTAAACAGGTAAATTAACTGAACGATTGGCATTTAGGAGGGAAGGAAGACAGAGAGTGTGGTGGGAGAAGACGAGGTAGAGGCCGTGTGGCGAGCACGCTTGCCTTTGAAACCGGACGCGTGACTCGCCACATGACTATCCTTGTTTTTACTAATGAATCTTCTTCTTTTTTCCGTCTTTTGGTCAAATAATCGTTATTTGTAAATAAGTAATGGTTGGGTTTAGCATCAGGGCAACATGACATCTTGTTTTTCCAATTTGAAAATATAAACAGGTCCTTTTACAGCAAATTTTAAACCTGTGCATTCTTTTATGCAACGCAACACACACAGACATCAAATTTCCACGCATCACATACCATGTCTAATTTTGCACTCACTTTGTGAATGCTTAATTTTAAAAGAAAAAATAATTGAAGAGATCAAATCAAATGTATCATATCAGCTATCAGCTAAATATCACAATCAATAACATCGTTTTTCCCCTATAACACCAAGGGCCTAGATGGCAGAAAACGCCACAATAATATTTAATCCAACACAGATTCCCTGCTCCTCAAGTACTTACATTACATGTTATTTTCTACTACATGTTCCTCCTTCAATCCACTTCTTCTTTCTTTTCTTTTCTTTTTTTATTAATTTTTTTATTTTTCGGTTTGCAGTCCTTGGGTTTTTTTCTGGTTGGCTGTCTCATGCTGCCAAGGGCTTATTTCCTCCTTGGCTTCTATCAGCAAAACCCATTTCTTTCAATCAATAACATCGTTTCTTTCAATCACAGTCATTAAATAAATAAAAAGATTTCACGTAATAAACACATTTCTTTCACCTCCCACACATCAAATAATTCTCTTCGATACTGGTTTCATCTTCTTGTTTGGGCTGTTTCATGCTAGCTGCACTCTGCCCCTTCTATGGGTTCATAATCCTCGCACTCTCTGAGAGTCATAATCACCACACACTACATAAGGATTTTGATACATACAAACTATAATAGAATCCAACGTACAAATTAATGTCATTGATGAAAACACAATAAATGTGGAGAACTTACGGAGTGAAGCTGAATGTGAGCATGAACTGGCCACAAGCCTCGATATCCATAGGAAGAACAGCTGAATGTAATGTCTTGATCATATGTATTCCATCTTCTCGAACAAATATTTGAAAAGTGGTGATACAAATATGTTGAACCTTGTAAAATTCATAATTAGTGCCAGTCTTAACATGAAAAAAGTCTTGGTTCCCCAAATGAACGAAATAGTCACTCTCAAGCCCATCAAATGGACATGGTGGAGATGCAATCTTCAGGCCGTCCAATTTACACAGCTTGATTAGTGTGTATGCAATACTACCATCAACGCGTTTGTTCATCTTCAAGGAGAATGCTATAATCTCATCCACTTGAAATAGATCCAAGGCATATATAGTCTTGCCTACAACCACAGCCCTCCCTCGGAAAGGAGTATAATCACAAGTGTCAATTTCCACTCGAATCCAATTCATTCCACCCACATGAAAAGCAACGACATCAAAGTTTTCGTGTCCATCAATTAGTGTATACAAAATAAGTCCATAACAAACAGCATAACCAGTTACCCGCATAGGATAAGGATAACGAATTGGAAACTCAGGCATTCGCTCCCAATCATTCTCATCAGAATTGTATTTAGCAAAAGATGGAAGCGGATCTGCTACAAAGGGCGATGCTTCTTCAAGAAAATAGAGTCTGTCATATGCGGACACGAATGTTCCACTTGGCTTCAACTCTAAGGTAGAAGGTACGGAGGGATCTAATTCCCTAGTTTTCGTATCGAATGACTTAACGCAAGCATCCTCTGTAAATACGTATACTCGGGAGCGGCTGAAAATCCTTGCACACTCGTTAAAACAAGGGAACTTGACTACGGGTTCAAGCACGGCTCGTCCGTCCATATCATCAACTTTCGCCCCGTATTTGAATTTAACTTCATATAGGGCACCTATGTTTTCCTTAGTGGAAGTTATCATTAAAAACACAGACCTATGTTCCCCCAGATTTACCGTCATTGATGCCTCCTCCTTCATGGGCAATCTGGACAGAGAATAGATAAATATAGAACAAGCCAAGTGAATTTTTAAAACATAAAGGAAAATCAAGAAAAACAACAATTTTACAAAGAAACAGAAATTAAGAAGAATAGACTAAATCCACTAAGCCATGCACTGACCTTCGGTAAGGATGAACAGCCCCATGTTTGTGACTGTGAGCCCTACTGGCGCGTAGTAGGTCGAGCTCATCCGATATTGATTTCTTCAAATCGACCAGTTGGATTTTCTGGGTGGAAAGTGCGGCTAGGGATTTCTCGATCTCTGATATCTTGCCCAGGAGCTCATCTTCGTGTGAAGCAATCGTCAAGGCATGGTCCTGACCCGAGGTGAGGTCAGCGGAGGCGGCGCAAAGCTGAGATATTTTCCGATACCCCATGATAACAGATGATAAGGCGTTCGCTATTGAAATACTAAATTGAGGCACAAGGGAATTTAGGGTTTGGGGATGCCGCTGTAGAGGGGAGTTTTATTATGGGGAAATAGCCCAAAATGCCACCATTTTCATAATTGTAACTGAAAATACCACCCTTTTTTAAAAATTTTGGAACTATCACCTATAAATATAAAATTATTGTACCCTTATTGCTGATTTTTCACAAGTTCAGAAATTTGGTCTGTTCTCTTAGGTCACACAGCTCTCTCTCTCTGGCACAACTCTCTTTCTCTTTGGTAGCTGTCTATCACAGCTCTCTGGGTCTGTCTTGGCTCTCTCTATCTTGGCTCTCTCTCTCTCTAGCACAACTCTCTGTTTCTGTCTTTGCTCTCTTTCTCATACCGCAGCCGTTTATCTCTGTAGCTTCGTTATCTCTTTCTCCCCTATTCGATCTGTTGCTCTTTGTAGCTTCGTTATCTCTTTCTCCCCTACTCGATCTGTTGCTCTCTGTTTGGAATCGCGAACCCTTCCCTTCAGCAATGTCTTCTGAATAGCTGCTTGCAACGTTGAATCTGTAGTGGATTGCCGACCCCGAAAAGGTATTGTTCATGGTTATTTTGTTAATATCAGTGGGATTATGTGAAATGAGTTATAGTTTGATTGTTTGGGTTTGTGTTAAATTCGTTTTGGCTTTAATGTCTTTGGGTTAGGTTTTGTTGAATATTCATGCTCATTCATCTGGGTTTGTACCAATTCCATTTAGATTGGTCTGGATATGTGAATCTTCAAACTTGGGATTTTCGATTTGATGTAGTAGATCTGTATAGTGTGATTCTGATGTGTTACCAGTGTACAGTGGTTGTGTTCCTCTTATTTTACAGTCGTATTGCTGTTATATTGCTATTATAGTGCCTCTATATTGCTGCTATATTGCGGCTATATTGTGGTTATATTGCTATTCTATTGTATGTTTATTGTGGTTATATTATTGTGTGAATGAAATGTTGTTTTGTCATGGTCAGAAATGGAGACAATTGTTATTCTCGTGTGCTACAATGGAAAATGGGTCACCTCGAAGAAGATGTGCAAATATGAAGGGGGTGACTCAAAAGGCTTAATAGTTCCACGGACCATCAAATTTGCTGAACTGTTGGACCGTGTGCATCAGATTGGTAATACAAACATCAGGGAAGACAAGATTTGCTTAAAATTCTCAGTTTTGGTGGCCTCGAATGAGTGGAAGCACATAAAGATTGAGGACGATGATGATGTCAATTTTTTTTATGAAGTACAATTTCGAGGTAACACCTTCAAAACTAGCTCCCTTACTCGTGAGTATAGAAGATAAAGGACTGACAAATGATGTAGTTCATAGTATGCATATCACGACAGATAGTAGTCGGATGGGTCATTCTTCAGTTGCCATTGTTGAAAGCAATGAAGTAACTTGGAATAATACAAATGTCACTGATTTGGGAGGTGAAGTAGGGACAGATTTTATGGATATGATTGATTTTAGCGAGGTGGAGGAGATGCATGGTGGTGATAATGGTACTGAAAGAAATGAAGTGTCAGTGTACTCTGCCCCTCCTAATTTGGGGTGCTTGAACACAGCTGGCCAGTTGCCAAAAATGCGTTTAGGAGGAGAATCTGAACCCACTCGTCAACATTATTGGAGTCAAATGGGTGAAAAAAATCGGTATAATGCAGTCGGTGTAAAAGATGAAGAAGCATATTTGGACAGCGGGTTTTCACGAAGCGATTGGAATCCGAAAATTACAGTTGGGCAAATTTTCTCTAGTAAGAAAACATTGTTGACGGAGTTACGGTTGACGGCATTAAGAGGCCACTTTGAATTTAAGGTGCAATTCTCTTGCACTAAGAGGTTGCTTGTGGTTTGTTGTCAACGTCCATGCCCATGGCGGGTCCGAGCATCGAGAATTGGAGAATACAACTTCATGATTGTGAGGTGTACAACTGTCCATGAATGTGATTTGAGGTTTGTAAGTGACAAGCATCGTCAAGCAACCGCAGCACTTGTAGCCAGTTCACTTAAAAGGAAGTTGAAGGATTGTCGGACAATATACACACCAAGTGACATTATGAGAGATGTGAAACACAACTTTGGTTGCACCATCCATTATTCGAAAGCTTGGAAAGCAAGGGAGTTAGCTCTATTGTCCATTAGAGGATCAGCGGAGGAGGCATATTATATCCTTCCAGCTTATTGCTATGAATTGGAGCGTATGAATCCCGGCACAAAAACAGACATCCGAACTGATGAGAACAATCACTTTGTGTATTTATTTATGGCGGTTGGCGCATGTATTAGAGGGTTCCGTTCTTCCATGCGCCCAGTTATAGCCGTGGATGCCACTCATTTAAAATCCAAGTACAAGGGTGTTATGTTTGTAGCAAATGCATTCGATGGTAATCGAAATATATATCCTCTTGCTTTTGGGATCGGGGATTTGGAGACGGATGCATCATGGCATTGGTTTTTCACTAAACTTCATGAAGCCATTGGTGAGTGTCCCAATCTTGTTATTATTTCTGATAGCAATGTTAGCATAGAGAATGTGTGGAACAAAATTTTTCCAACTGCACAACATGGCATATGCTTTTATCATATGAAGGGGAACATGAAACGCACTTTCAAGTTGAAAAAGCGTGATCACATACTTATGCACTTTGAGAAGGCTGCGAAATCTTATTCCATTGCTGAATTTGATGGTCATTTTCGCAAGATCAAGCGAAAGGAACATGTTGCTCAATATCTTGAAGAGGCAGGGTTACATAAGTGGTCTAGAGCTCACATGGATGGACGCCGCTACAATGTAATGACAACAAATATTGCGGAGTCAATCAACTCAGTCCTTAGGTTTGCAAGAATGCTGCCAGTGGTTCATTTGATAGGGGAAATTGTTAATCTCCTTGTGAAATGGTTCACCGAACGTCGTGAGTTGGCTTTGAATTGCACAACAACATTGTGCCCCAATTTTGGAGAGAAGAAGTTGAGGAACAGGTTGGAGGATGCTGCAAGGATGAATGTGGTTAAAGTTAATAATGCACAATATAATGTTTTGGACGGTAATATGGACGGCCTCGTAGATTTGACGAACAACAGTTGTAGTTGTAGAAAGTTTCAGCTTGAGCAGCTACCTTGCAAGCATGTAGTTGCAGTTTGCCGCTTCTTGAAAGTAAGTGTATATGCAAAGGCTTCTCGGTATTACACTCGGAAAAACCTGGATGGATGCTTATTCGGATAGCATCTACCCGGTACAACCTCACGGAATGTGGGATACTCCTGAAGATGTTCGAAGTCGAGTTGTGCTGCCTCCCATGGCAAGGGTCATGCCAGGCAGACGAAAGAAGTTAAGAATTCCCTCTCAAGGAGAGGGCAGCATTAGAAGAAAGTGCTCAAGGTGCGGTTCCGCAGGCCACAATAAAAGCACCTGTAAAAACAATATTCCATTGCGCAATGTATCTTAGACAATAAGATTTGTGTTGCTTTGGTAGGTGAACTCAACTTTTATTTGTGATGGGTTTCGTGTTATGTTGAATGGGAATTCTTTTCAATTTGCATTATTTGGGTTGCATTGCTACAGCATTCTGTATTGCTCACAGATTGCCATTATATTGACCTTTTATTGTACTGGTATTGCTTCCTGATTGCAATTATAATTTGAGTGCGAAATTAAAGGGACTGGAATGTAATTCCAAATGGATCCAAAACATTAAAGTTCTTAGAATTCCTATATTACACAGTTACTGTGATACTCCGACTATACCTTCTTTTTTTATCAAAAATTCGGCCGATGCATAGGCCAGATGTGGGGCAAATACAAGGTGAAATGTCCTATGTGTTTGACTACATATACTTGTTGAAGGAGCATTACGAATGTCAACCTCAATAGATTGCTCATGTCTTGCCAAGAACACTCTTGAATTTATGCAATGTGCCCAAGCCAGTCCCAAAGCTTGACTCACCCGTCTGCCTGATGTGTCCAGGGACTCCAAGTTCCCCAACCTCACCCCATTCACTCCATGATGTGGCCCAATAAAATCCACCACTTGGTTGGTGACAACCACCGCCAACCCATACTTATTTGCTAAACCCTTCAATGTCCCAGATATGTTGAAGAACATTTCAGACCGCCGTTTCAAATCTGCCGGTGTTGTCTGATACTGTGATCGGAACAATGCTGCAATGGAATCAATGACAATGAGTTTCACAGGTAGGCGGGTGTGATCAATGGCAATAAATGCTTCTATGTCTCCAAGGACATGGATGAGTTCTTCAGCATCATGAACACCATGAACATATATGTCTTCCAATGGCTCCAACCTTATTAAGTTGGGGTATGATGCATGATAAAGGTTGCCTAGTTGTTGCAATCGACGAAATGGGAAGCTGAATTCTGTGAATATGTAGATGGAGGAGCCCCCTAGTCCACCATGTGAGGGGGGGAGCTGAGCTCGTACCGTAAGTTGGAGACAAAGCTGCGTCTTCCCAGAACCACTCTCCCCTACTAATTCTGTTATGGAGTTGCAGGCTATCCCACCCCCCAAGCAGGGATCTAGTATTGGGCATCCAATGGATAATTTAGGGGTTGAAAGAGGAAGGAGCATGAGGTTTTGGGGTGTCATGTTTGTGTCATTTAGGGGGGGATGTGATGGTGCTACAAGGCATGCATTATATATATATAGAGTTCATTTTGAAGGTCTGTACTGTAGGCCATCTGTCTTTTAAGGAATGTTTAATTCATCCTTTTTCCAGGTTGTAATTACTTTTTTGTTTATTTATTAGTATATTTTTGGACCATATAATTTAAACCATATTCTGATGCAGTACGTCCTCTAATAGGATCATATTGTAACTCTATCACTACTCTATTGCACTGATATTGACATAATATTGCCACTATCCGCATGTTTATTGTATATTTATTGCCGCTATATCGCCACAGAACTAGAGACCGATAAACTGTATACGCAGAAATAGAAAATGAGGCTTCATCATTCCATAAAATCCTATTTCCAAACTTACATAATACAACAACAGGCCACCCCATCGTTACATAATACAAAAGTACGCCACCTCATAGTTCCATTTCCCTACAAAATGAGGCTTCATCATTCCATACATTCCTATTTCCAAACTTACATAATACAACAACAGGCCACCCTATCGTTACATAATACAAAAATACGCCACCTCATAGTTCCATTTCCCTGCTGTTGACAAATTCGAAGTTGCATACTCTTCAAGTGCGGTGACCGCGACCCATGAAATTCATGACCCCGGCCACAGTGATCTTGGCCCAGTTTCCTGCCGGATCCACAATTATTGCAAATTTACTAAATAGTTCGAATCCCCTTTCCACTTGTTCTTGCTTCAACTTGGCCATTGCTTCTGATTCCTTGAATACCATAATTGCAGTGGCAGGGGCAAGTTCAATTTTTTCTTTCATTCTCTTTATATGTAGGAGATGCATGCGCGAATGATAACGACAACGAATTGTGGGGTTTTTTATGACACCCCATCTAGCTTGGCCCTCCACAATTTTTGAAACTATGTCTGCATGAAGATTTTTCCAAAACATGGTATTGCGTTGACATTTCTGTATGCCATGGACCAAGTCTGCAGGGAGTGAATTCGGTGACTTGGCTTCTGTTTCAGTCTCCCCTCCTTCAGTAATTGAAATCGTTGGGTTTGGTGTGAGGTTATGGTCCATGGTCTTTGATATTTATTGTTGGCTGGTGTACAACTTAATTGGAACAACAGGGGACTAAATGCGATGTGAGTTAAATCTGTGGGGAAGGTACTGGTTGTAAGCAGCAGTTAATGTGATGGAAGTTTTCATTTCAAACAGCTGGGTTGATTAATATACCTGCAAATTTTAATGACCAAACCAGTAAGTGAGAGAGTTATTGGCGGGAGGGATTAGGAGGAGTAATTGGCGGGAGGGTTAGACGGGATAGTATTGGGCGGGATAGTATGGGCGGGAGTTATTACCCAGGTTGACTTTATGCCTTTTTGTAATATATGGAAAAGTTGGACGTTCCCAACTTGGTCATTTTCCCATTATGTCATTGAAATAAGGGAGTTGCCTATTTGCCAAATTCACCAACTCATTCAAATTGACCAATAATGGTTATTGTCTTATTTCTCATTTCACCAATCTCAATTCGTTTCCATTTTGCCATTTTTCATATTTTCCTATTTTCCATGTGTCATCCAATTTTCCAATTTTTCAATTTTTCATTATTTTTTCCTATTCCCTATTTTCCTATTGTG